>NW_019384439.1:520698-567389 GCF_000671375.1 Centruroides sculpturatus
ATGGTTAGCTAAAAGAAATGAACTAAGTTTTAAAACAAATCTGTTCACAAGCTTCAATGCCTTGACACTGATAAAAATGCTCGAAAAACCCTTAAATCTTTTAAGTTTTTTTAAATATTGTATTTTTAGGAGAAAAAATAAAAATAGCATTAAAATTCACAAAGATATTCACACATTTGCATGTTATACATTTTTCACCAATTGCTATTCATTAATAATTGGAGCATAACGATTTTTCCCTACAGCACAGGAATTTTGTTATAAGGAAAGAACGGCGGAGACAAAAATATCTGTATGTAATGTGATATGAATAGTCCGTTTTCTGGTTATAATTTTATACAAAAAGAATTTCTTTGAAATAAATGGTCAGAGGCAAAATAATCTTCCATACATAGAATAATTTGAAGAAATACGATAAATATACTGAGATGACGATAAAATTTGACCTTATAGTCTAAAAAGATTTAAAAATTTACATTCGAAGTTGATATTCTCACATTGTTTCATAAAATTTAAACTGCTGTATGTAGCATATTTTCCACAATCAGCATTTTATATGAAATGTAACTGAATAATAATCATTTATAAATATAACTATGAAATCTCATGGATCAAATCAATATGTCAAAAAATCTCATAGGTAATTCCTCTTTTGGATATCCAATAAAAATAATGACAGAATAAAAGTCTTGATGGCTTGATGTCCGAGGCGTTAAGATGTCGTCCTACCCTGGCCCGTCAGTGGCCGAGTGTGTATAAAATCACTATGACAAAGTAAAAGCCTAGAAAATTCCACGTGACCGAATGGTTGGCTGGCCATTTAGAGTTTTCTGGGTTTTCTTCACGTTACTAACAGCTAAATAGGACTAGTTTTCCATAAAAAAAAACCTCCTGAGAGGCAGATGGCTCATGTGTCGAGTAAAACCAAACCATCCCACCGCTGTGGGGATCCAAAATCAACTCCCGTGTGCAACCCCAGGTATTTTTCGGAGTTCTGTTGGGGATGTGTTAGGCCCCATCTCTAATCATTCGGCAAATGCTTAGCACAAGAATAAAATCTCCTAGATTCGTGAAATTGAACAATGTGGGCTCCCGTCGTGAGTCTTGCCGAACACATGATGGGCATAGATAAATGGCCCTCTTACTGCCCATTGAGTGGAAAGAATGAAAAAAAAGAAAGAAAGAGCCAAATTTGTAATAGTGTACTGTATTTGCAAATGAACATTTTTGTAAGAAATTCAGAACAAAAATTTTGAAAATAATACCACCTTTATCGTGGGTTTGTATAATTTTGATTATTGTGTTAAAATTGATTAGAGCAAAAAGAATAACTCGAAAACATATAGGCCTATATTTTTCGTTTTTAATTTTTGAAATTAATATTACAATATTTTCATCGAAAAATACTGTATTAGGTTATTTTATATTAAAAAAATATATCGAATATAATTGAAATTTTAAAAAATCAAATCTATATTATTACGAAAAAGATATCTTTGATAATTTTAACATACAAGATCATTTTCTTTATTTTAGTAGAAATGTAAATAATTCATCTTCAATGAATTTTGTACATTGCTGTGATTTATGTAAATCAACTCAGACGATATAATCAAGGGAAATGGCAATGAATCTTTCGATTTTACTGACAATTGGACGGTGTTGTGCAAAATTAGTGTAAGTCAATTTTTTTTCAATTTTAGATTTGTTAAATTTTAAGCATGTAAATGATTTATTCGTAATGTTTTTTGTAGGATCAGAATGGAACAGAACGAGGTAGTGCAAGAAGAGAGCCGATTGCAACGCTGTTTGAGATGTCTCTTAAACTGGAAGTCCATTTATCATTTCCTATTACTCTATTTTCCAGTAGCTATAATTNAGTGAGAAAGGTTAAATAGGCCTTCTGTTATGCAAATATTGACCTTTAATTTTCCAACCTTCCTCACTACTTTTTATCTTTTGGCCTTTCTCTCCTTTTCTCAAATTTGGGTCTATAATCCTTTGAGTTCCAACTCCAGCATTATTTAGTATTCCTTCCAGCGTTGCAATATTTGACTACTTTGCGCCAAATTTCCCTACCCTTTTTTAGTTTGGCGTAAATATTATCATTTGGCACATTGGCTACTTTCTGGGCTACATATTATTTATAAATATATTAGTCGAATAAAAATTCACTTTAAAATGGTGTTTCGTGGTTTTTTATTAATTCGAGTCCAAATAAAACAAAATATTTGTGTTTTTCAAATAAATTTTTGTTTGTCTCCTTTATAATAAATGAAATTATTTATTTCTAAGTAAAAATTGAAAGTGTCTGTAGAAGTAATTTTTTAAAATATCCTTTTTCGTGATAAAGTTTTAATACTTATTACTATAATCTAGACTTGTTAATCACAAATATATTATATATACTTGTGGCCCAAAACTTCCAATGTGGCCCAGAGGAACAAAAAGGTTGGACACCCCTGTTCTAAAGTATATATTTTTTGGTTTTTATATTTTTCAATATATTTATTTTGTTTGTAAGAAGTAAAGAAATAATTCTTAACGATACAATAGCCACGATTATTATTTTAAAAAGTATACGTTAGGCTTAACATCGACGAAAATTCAACACGAAGCGACACGCAACGGAGAAAAATTTCAACACGGGATAGGTTAATATATTTTTTCGTACATAATCGGTTATCCGAAAAATAAGTTATCCGAACAACCTCAGTCCCCAATTGATTCGGATAAACGACGATCTACTGTATATGGAAATTTTAAAGTTCAAATACGTAGTTAAAGTTCAAATTCAACCTCCTGTGTTCCATAAAACAAAGTCAAGTGTAAATAACAAAATGAATTTATTACCAAAAGTTAGGTACAAACCTGGTTATTTTTCGACATAATCACTGTTAAGATTGAGGCATTTGTCATATCTGTAGACGAGCTTTTCCATCCCCTCTTCATAGAATGTTGCCAAGTTCTTTTACTCTACCTAAGTTTGAGAAAAGTCTATCTTTATCTTGCAGAAAAAATATACGATTCTCTACTATCCTTGACACAATTCACTGTGAGGTAGGTCGAGATAATTCCTCAGGATGCGGCCCTTGTTATCGCAGTTTTAGTTTCATGCAGTATTCAGAACTTTCCTTCTTCTGACATCTTCGAGCATAGTTAGACCACTTCATATACTAACATTAATGCCTGGTAACCAAATATAGTTAGAAATTCTCTAGTTCGTTGATATTAGTATATTAGCTGATGTTACATGCTCCATTACGACTGGAGCACACTGTAGCATCTTTGAAGTAGAAGAATATCTTTCGTCTCAAACTCCACTTCTTTATATACAAGTGTATTTGATATTTCCTATTGTTTACGATACAAGTTAAACTCATTTTAGTTTCATGTCAAATAAGCTTATCGGCACGTCCTTCATCCGATAGACATTGCTAAAGTCGCCATTGCTTAGTGGACTCGATTCCAAGATACTAGATCAGGGCTTCTTAAACTATGGGTCGTGACCCCATTTGGGGTCGCTTAGCGAAATCTTGGGGTCTCGAGATTTTAATGCAAAATATTGAAAATAATTTGTGAGATTTTGAAAATGGCACGCTTTGTGTCACTTCTGGTGCAGCGAGACAACGGTTTAGCAACACTGTAGTGTGAACTAGTGTAGTGTTGTCGCTTTTCAGTGTATTCAGTTGTCTCTGTTCCATTGTAACACAATAGTGAACTGTGGAAATACACCATTATTGTTTACACCAAATTTGTATATATCTTTTATTTTATATTTTTTGGGTCGCGAAAAAAAAATCACAGTTATAAATGGGGTCGTGAATAAAAAAGTTTAAGAAGCCCTGTACTAGATGATGGCCTGTCCCCAGATGCCTGTCTACACAATGTCTACAAAATTTGCTTGGTTTGATAATATCAAAATTATACTTTATCAGGGATACCGAAAACGCGGGAAACTGGCAACCACGGGCCCTTAATTAATGATTCTTACGCTTACAAATTAGTATTATTTTCACTAATTAAAAACAAAATATTTAAGAGTGCTACTTTTATTAATAAAGAAAGATTCTACGAATTTTGTTTGTTCAAAAATAAATGGCAAAAGAGGCCCGCTCCTCTTCCCTATCCCGTAAAATCTATCGGCGGCCGGCCCTGTATTCTACTTCAAATAAAAACAATTGAACAATAGTGACAATTTGTTTTCGACTTGATCATGTCACATTTCTTGAATGATATCGCAATTTATACATGATATATATATAACAGCCGGAAAGTAAAATGATGGGAAAAGTACGGCGATCGATCAAAAACTAACCCCCCTTCCCAAAAAGTTTTTACATTATTGGACTTCGGAAACCTTAAACGTCGAGAAATGGAAAAAAAATCGAGGGTAATTTCTGTATATATGAATGTTTATGTGTGTGGGAAGACATTGTTTTGTTTACCCTCTTTTTGAAGCTCAATAACTTCTGTGCTTATTGTAAAAAAATTCTGAAATTATAAGGGGAGGTTTATTATGGGATTGATGCAGTTAAATTTGGTGGTTAAAAGGTCGACGGGGTGGGAGATAATGGGGGCGTGTATATTACCAATNTATTTCATAACCACAAAGTACGTTAAAATATAAAAATAATCGCACGACATGTATTTGGATTTTAGAAAATACAAGGAAATCAGCGCTTCTACAACTTCTATGGACGGCACGCCACAGTTACTTGTACATAAATGTTACGAGTAGTCAAAACACGTGTCTACAGAACTGATTAAGAAACTAAAAATTAAAGTTTAATGATGATTTCAATGGGAAATCACTAAAGCGAGTATATTCGGATGGTCATAAAGTATGGTATGTCTGTTATTATGTAGAGAGTTCTCGGGGGAGAAACCACCTAGATAAATCACGTGACGTTTGTTTTATCCAGCAAATAAAGACCAGATTTTATTCAAAACATACTGTTTCAATAAAATCTGGGCTTTTTTTGACTAAACAATTTAGTTACAAAAATCGGCTGTATAATAGCCAGAATAATAGCATTTGCAGCAATTTTTAAAATTTACTAAAACGGATTTGAAATATATGAAAAAAAAATTTTAAAAATTTAACTAATAATCCAATCTTACTATTGATACTAATTTTACTTAAACTCATAAAACGTAAACATTTGAAATCGACCGATTAAAAGAGTAAAAAAAATTAACAAAATTAAAGATATTGGAAGTACTTTTATTTAAAAAACCAAAAAACTTATAAAATCGAAAAATAGGACTATTTGCTAAATTTTTTTTTTAAACCGAATATAAATCCATTCGTTGTAGAAAACGGCGTCACGAGTTTTGTCACTCAGTAACTTCACTGAACAGGATGTTCTCTTACTCTTACAGAGTCTGCTTCCATTACATATTCGACTGCAGGTTCAGGATTGGCGTTGTAAAATCGTCGAGCCCATTGAGGTGAAAATTCCTTTATACAAGCATAGATCATGTTGCAAGCAATCACAATAAACGGGAAACAAAATAAAGCCAGAAGAAAAGCTTTTAAGTACTGGTTACGCAACACCAAACCGAAATAAAGGAAAGCACAAAGCACAACCAGAGTTACTGGAAAATAAACAAATATAAAGTGATAAGTGGATTTCCAATTTAAGAGACGTCTAAAACACCGTTGCAATCGGCTCTCTTGGTTTTCTTCCTGCACTACCTCGTTCTGTTCCATTCTGATCCTACGGAATACATTANAAGTGCTGTATTGTCGAATACGGGATAGCTTCCACGGCCAAAATATTTGAATAGTGTAAAGCATCCAGATTATACACGTGAGCTTTACAGATCACCAACCTCTGACGGTTTAGTTTGTGGTTGCTACATACCAAAATATCGTATAACGCTTTCAATGATTGGATGGAAACATTTAGCCACTGGTAGGGAGCTATTTGACTAAGTGCATTGTTTGAATATTCTTTTACTTTTTCAATCTTAAATGTTATTTTTTAATGTTCGTTTCTTTACAAAGCTATATTTAATCATAATTTTCTTTTAATTATATTGACAGATTTTCGGACATAAAATCTTTTAAAATTTTTATCACTTTTGTAATTGATGGGGGAAGAGAAAGAGAGAGAGAGAAAAATCAATTTTACAAGATTGAATTTATTTGAATATTCTTTTACTTTTTCAATCTTAAATGTTATTTTTTAATGTTCGTTTCTTTACAAAGCTATATTTAATTGTAATTTTCTTTTAATTATATTGACAGATTTTCGGACATAAAATCTTTTAAAATTTTTATCACTTTTAGATGTTAATAANAGGAAAGCACAAAGCACAACCAGAGTTACTGGAAAATAAACAAATATAAAGTGATAAGTGGATTTCCAATTTAAGAGACGTCTAAAACACCGTTGCAATCTGCTCTCTTGGTTTTCTTCCTGCACTACCTCGTTCTGTTCCATTCTGATCCTACGGAATACATTACGAATAAATCATTTACACGTTTAAAATTTAACAAATCTAAAAAAATTGACTTACACTAATTTTGCACAACACCGTCCAATTGTCAGTAAAATCGAAAGATTCATTGCCATTTTCCTTGATTATATCGTCTGAGTTGATTTACATAAATCACAGCAATGTACAAAATTCATTGAAGATGAATTATTTACATTTCTACTAAAATAAAGAAAATGATCTTGTATGTTAAAATTATCAAAGATATCCTTTTTCGTAATAATATAAATTTGATTTTTTAAAATTCCGATTATATTCGGTATTTTGTATAACCCACTATAAAGGTAGTATTGTTTTCAAAATTTTTGTTCTGAATTTCTTATAAAAATGTTCATTTGCAAATACAGTATACTATTACAAAATTGGCTCTTTCTTTCATTTTTAATTCTTTCCGCTCAGTGGTCACTAACAGGGCCATTTATCTATGCCCGTCATGTGTTCGGCAAGACTCACGATAGGAGCGCACAGTGTTCAATTGCGCGACTCTAGGACACTTTATTCCTGTGTTAAACATTTGCCGGATGATCAGAGAAGGGTCCTGACATATCCCCAAAAAATACCTGGGGTTGCACATAGGAGTTGATTTCGGATCCCCACAGTGCTGGATTGGTTTGGTTTTACTCGACACGAGCCATCTGCCATATGTCTCTCAAGAGGTTTTTAACGCCTCGGACATCAAGTCATCAAGACTTTTATTATATCCTTATTTTTACTCGATATCCAAAAGAGGAATTACCCATGAGATTTTTGACACATTGATTTGACCCATGAGATTTCATAATTAAGTTTACAAATGATTATTACTTAGTTACATTTTATATAAGTTGCTGACTGTTTAAATTGCAAAATATGCTATACAGTGGTTTAAATTTTATGAAACAATGTGAGAATATCAACTTTGAATCTAAATTTTTAAATCTTTTTAGACCATAAGGTCAATTTTTATCGCCATCTCAATATATTTATCGAATTTCTTTAAATTGTTCTATGTATGGAAGATTATTTTGTCTCTGACCATTCATTTCAAAGTAATTTTTTTTGTGTGTAAAATTATAACCAGGAAAGGGACTATTCATATTACATTACATACAGATATTTTTGTCCCCGCCGTTCTTTCCTCATAATAAAATTCCTTTGCTGTCGGGAATAATCGTTATGTTCCAATTATTAATGAATAGGAATTGGTGAAAAATGTATAACATGCAAATGTGTTAATATCTACGTGAATTTTAACGGTTTTTGAAGCATTTTTATCAGTGTGAAGGTATTGAATCTTGTGGACAGATTTGTTTTAAAACTTTCATTTCTTTAGCTAACCATTTTTTCCTTATACAGAGATACTTCGGTTTCCCTCGATAATCCATTCGAAAACAATCGGCGAAATCCGAATCCGACGAAAACCGAGGTAATTATTTCCTTATGAATCAATGTAAATCCAATTAATTCGTTCCAGACACTCCAAAATATGTAGGCTGTTTTTTCAAGCTTCGATGGTTCATAAAGAAAACAAGTGTAAATAACAAAATGAATTTATTACCAAAAGTTAGGTATGAAACATGGTTACTTTTCGACATAATCACCGTTAAGATTGGGGCATTTGTCATATCTCTGGACGAGCTTTTCCATCTTCTTGCCATAGAATGTTGCTGCCAGTGACTTGAGATGAACCCTAACGTTGTTTTGAAGATCGTCGTTAGTCTCAAACCTCTGCCCTCCTAGCCACGTTTTCAGTTCAGGAAAGAGGTGGAAGTCTTCACACATTAAAGGTGTGAAGACTTTCACCTTTCAGACTTCCACCCAGCTTGGAACTTTTTAAACACCCAGCGTATTGTCCCTATTTCGCGCCGAGCGACTTCCATCTCTTCCCTGAACTGAAAACGTAGCTAGGAGAGCAGTGGTTCGAGACTAATGACGATGTTCAAAACAATGTTAAGGTCCATCTCAAGTCACTGGCGGTAACATTCTATAAAGAATAAAGAGGGGATGGAAAAGCTCGTCCAGAGATATAACAAATGCCTCAATCTTCACAGTGATTATGTCGAAAAATAACCATGTTTGTACCTAACTTTTGGTAATAAATACATTTTGCTATTTACACTTGTCTTTGTTTTATAGACCATCGGAGCTTGAAAAAATCGTTCTCGGACATACCACAAATATATTTTATAGAGAATATAGTGTTTAATACTAAAAACAATAATAAATTAATATAAAACAAATACAAAAGACTAATGTAAAGAATAAATAAACATTTAACATGGCATTCGAAGGGCTGCTGGCTTTGGGAACTTTCTTTGGTTCCATGATGGAGCTTGTTTGTTTGTATGTTTAGTTAAGTTACGGCAACACAACACTTGGCGATCTGCCTAGGGGATGCCTCCCGGGAGGTCTTTCTAAGGGTAACTGACCCCAGGCGTTACAGCCGTAGAGAAAACTCGGAAAACTCCACGTGGCCAGCCCGTTCTGGCGAGGCGCTAACCCACAACAGAACTCCCAGTGTTCAGGGAATGGAACCGCTTGGTCACTGGTGGGCCCCCATAATGGAGCTAAAACGAAAGGAAAGCAATGGAATTGTTTCGCTAGACGCGTGGAGTAATGCTTACACAACGCCACACTGAGAAGGAAAACGCGTCGATCGCCCTTTGTTTTCGCGCCAGATTATTTCCTGTTTCTCTTCTTTTACTTGATGATAACCGAAAATTACACAACCGATATTACTTATCAACATTCAATAAACTTTATACTTCTTTCTTTGATTAACAGATTTTAAATCTCTGAAATTCCGACATAAAATGAAAAAATGAAGTACACGCTTCTCCATAACCCGTTGTCAAATCGCCGATTTTGAAGAAACTGTTTGAAATCATAGATAAGACTAAAAATTAGCAATTATAAATGTTGTTATGGCTTTTTTTATTAACATTTTTTTTTTAATTCTGTTTAATTATTGAAGATAAAACTCTGTTCTAAACGATACGCTAACAATTCAAAACATTAATTTGAAATAAAAAAATTAGATGAAATTAAAAATTTTTTTTATTGAACCCAAAATTATAAACTGTAGAAAAATATTTCCAGAGTTAAAATATTAAAAATTTACACAAAATCATGATGAATTCGTCAACGTGTTTCTGAAAATCCATTTTGGCAAAATGGAGAACAAACACTTACAATAGTGGCTTTTAAACTGTACAATTCATTTGAAAAATCAAATTATTATACAAATTTCACATATTCAAACTTGTATTAAATGAAACTGTATGTTCCACATAGTCTGCATTTATAAATACTGTATATATTTTTTTCTAACGTTAACAATATATTATTGTGTAGAAACGTCTTGTAGAATATTTATGCCAAAAGTGATTAGACATATGTTTCCTCAGTAATTTCGCTGCTAGGATTCTGTATTGTTACACGTGTTGATGGGATATCCGACACTCGAATAGTCCTGATATTACATTGGCCTACGGGATAAAATAATTTCGCTCTCATCTCGGGTGTCATAAACACATCCGTCATTTGTAGAGGAATAGGAGACGAGATCTCTAATTTACTCGGCAGATTTCTTAAAACTGGTGTTTTTTTCCGTTGTCGTAGTCTATAAATTCGATATTTTGAAATTATATACACAAGAGGTAATAATATTGCACAACATCCATGAATTATGCAAAATATAAGCCGTAACTTAATTTTAATGTCGAGAGTATTAGCTTCTTTATTTTCGTTTTTAAATATTTTCCGTAAAGCGGGTTTATAAAATAAAAGAATAATGAATACTCCCAGCAAATACATTTGAAGAATGCCTAACAGATATAATTTATAAAACTGTTGAGAGCGAGATGCCATAATTTCACCTAAAAGTTTAATTAGCAAAATTAATTAATAATATTTTTGGATAATTCGAAAAATATTTATTATATTTAAGGACTTACGTTTAAAAATCGCCCGAAATACGAATTACTACAGCGACTGAATTGCTTAATATGTTATCGATTTGCATAAAAATATGGAGAAATGCAAATTTTAATATCGGCTGTTCAAAATTTAATTTTCTGCGGCTTTATATTAAAAGTTATTGTTAACTTTATTAAAAACTAGCTGTTACCCGCGACTTCGTCAGCGGAGGTTTTGCAAGCAAACCCCATTTACATCCAATATTTCAATAACCATAGTAATTGTTATATAACACCTACCGCTGAAGAGAATTGCCGAAAATCAAACGAACTATTTTCAATTTGATCAATTTTCTGAAACGTTTACAATCGTTCTATAATCGAACCAATACGCAATAACAAATTCGAATTTAAAACNTTTCCTGTCGCAGACAAAACATTCTCGAAGTGCTGTATAACAACAAAGACTTATGCTTGGATCCCATATCCTCACATAGTTTTTCGAAAAATCTTGTCTTCAACGGCCTAGTTTTTATAAAGTTTACTGCATTAACTACATATTCTAAGGCCTGGTTCAATGTAGGACTCAGATATTTTGATGCGAGTGCTACCCTGTGAATAACGCAATGAGTTCACAGTGCATCAGGGTGCTTCGAAAAAGTACTTGTAATCCTTCATAACATCCGGACATAGAACGAGCACCATCAGCATAGCATACCAATGCATTTGGTCCACTCCAAATTATTTTCGGAAATAGAAATATCAAGGATCTCGAACAAGTTTTGAGCCTTAGCATCAGCAGTGATACTTATACAGAAGAGAAAGATCACCGATCGTAATGTTCACCATATCTACAGCAGCCGAAAGCAAGCAATTACTTTCACGTCCATTTCCAAACTAAGACAGTGCGAACGGTCTCCCAACGCCAAGCTAAACGCGCGGTGTATACGCTGCTAACGCGCGTTTAACCCAAATGTGTACTAGCCCTTAGGCCTAGCCTCGAGTCACTAAAAATGGCCGACACTCTTGAAAAGATGGATAATGTGTCGTTTCATCCGCCCGATGAAAGATACTCGTGCTTTATCACTAACAGGCCCACCAGTGGCCAAGCTGTCTTCGTACACTGAACACTGGGAGTTCAATCGTGGGTTCGCGCCTCGCTCGGACGGGCTGGCCACGTGGAGTTTTCCGAGTTTTCTCTACGGCTGTAACGCCTGGGGTCAGTTACCCTTAGAAAGACCTCCCGGGAGGCATCCCCTAGGCAGATCGCCAAGTGTTGTGTTGCCGTAACTTAACTAAACATACAAACAAACAAGCTCCATCATGGAACCAAAGAAAGTTCCCAAAGCCAGCAGCCCTTCGAATGCCATGTTAAATGTTTATTTATTCTTTACATTAGTCTTTTGTATTTGTTTTATATTAATTTATTATTGTTTTTAGTATTAAACACTATATTCTCTATAAAATATATTTGTGGTATGTCCGAGAACGATTTTTTCAAGCTCCGATGGTCTATAAAACAAAGACAAGTGTAAATAGCAAAATGTATTTATTACCAAAAGTTAGGTACAAACATGGTTATTTTTCGACATAATCACTGTGAAGATTGAGGCATTTGTTATATCTCTGGACGAGCTTTTCCATCCCCTCTTTATTCTTTATAGAATGTTACCGCCAGTGACTTGAGATGGACCTTAACATTGTTTTGAACATCGTCATTAGTCTCGAACCACTGCTCTCCTAGCTACGTTTTCAGTTCAGGGAAGAGATGGAAGTCGCTCGGCGCGAAATAGGGACAATACGCTGGGTGTTTAAAAAGTTCCAAGCTGGGTGGAAGTCTGAAAGGTGAAAGTCTTCACACCTTTAATGTGTGAAGACTTCCACCTCTTTCCTGAACTGAAAACGTGGCTAGGAGGGCAGAGGTTTGAGACTAACGACGATCTTCAAAACAACGTTAGGGTTCATCTCAAGTCACTGGCAGCAACATTCTATGGCAAGAAGATGGAAAAGCTCGTCCAGAGATATGACAAATGCCCCAATCTTAACGGTGATTATGTCGAAAAGTAACCATGTTTCATACCTAACTTTTGGTAATAAATTCATTTTGTTATTTACACTTGTTTTCTTTATGAACCATCGAAGCTTGAAAAAACAGCCTACATATTTTGGAGTGTCTGGAACGAATTAATTGGATTTACATTGATTCATAAGGAAATAATTACCTCGGTTTTCGTCGGATTCGGATTTCGCCGATTGTTTTCGAATGGATTATCGAGGGAAACCGAAGTATCTCTGTATAAGGAAAAAATGGTTAGCTAAAGAAATGAAAGTTTTAAAACAAATCTGTCCACAAGATTCAATACCTTGACACTGATAAAAATGCTTCAAAAACCGTTAAAATTCACGTAGATATTAACACATTTGCATGTTATACATTTTTCACCAATTCCTATTCATTAATAATTGGAACATAACGATTATTCCCGACAGCAAAGGAATTTTATTATGAGGAAAGAACGGCGGGGACAAAAATATCTGTATGTAATGTAATATGAATAGTCCCTTTCCTGGTTATAATTTTATACAAAAAAAAGTTCCTTTGAAATGAATGGTCAGAGACAAAATAATCTTCCATACATAGAACAATTTAAAGAAATTCGATAAATATATTGAGATGGCGATAAAAATTGACCTTATGGTCTAAAAAGATTTAAAAATTTAGATTCAAAGTTGATATTCTCACATTGTTTCATAAAATTTAAACCACTGTATAGCATATTTTGCAATTTAAACAGTCAGCAACTTATATAAAATGTAACTAAGTAATAATCATTTGTAAACTTAATTATGAAATCTCATGGGTCAAATCAATGTGTCAAAAATCTCATGGGTAATTCCTCTTTTGGATATCGAGTAAAAATAAGGATATAATAAAAGTCTTGATGACTTGATGTCCGAGGCGTTAAAAACCTCTTGAGAGACATATGGCAGATGGCTCGTGTCGAGTAAAACCAAACCAATCCAGCACTGTGGGGATCCGAAATCAACTCCTATGTGCAACCCCAGGTATTTTTTGGGGATATGTCAGGTCCCTTCTCTGATCATCCGGCAAATGTTTAACACAGGAATAAAGTGTCCTAGAGTCGCGCAATTGAACACTGTGCGCTCCTATCGTGAGTCTTGCCGAACACATGACGGGCATAGATAAATGGCCCTGTTAGTGACCACTGAGCGGAAAGAATTAAAAATGAAAGAAAGAGCCAATTTTGTAATAGTATACTGTATTTGCAAATGAACATTTTTATAAGAAATTCAGAACAAAAATTTTGAAAACAATACTACCTTTATAGTGGGTTATACAAAATACCGAATATAATCGGAATTTTAAAAAATCAAATTTATATTATTACGAAAAAGGATATCTTTGATAATTTTAACATACAAGATCATTTTCTTTATTTTAGTAGAAATGTAAATAATTCATCTTCAATGAATTTTGTACATTGCTGTGATTTATGTAAATCAACTCAGACGATATAATCAAGGGAAATGGCAACGAATCTTTCGATTTTACTGACAATTGGACGGTGTTGTGCAAAATTAGTGTAAGTCAATTTTTTTTTAATTTTAGATTTGTTAAATTTTAAGCATGTAAATGATTTATTCGTAATGTTTTTTGTAGGATCAGAATGGAACAGAACGAGGTAGTGCAAGAAGAGAGCCGATTGCAACGCTGTTTGAGATGTCTCTTAAACTGGAAGTCCATTTATCATTTCCTATTACTCTATTTTCCAGTAGCTATAATTTTGTTAGGTGCTTGCCTTTATTACGCTCTGCTATTGCCTAATAACCATTTAAAAGCTATTCTTCTCTCTATATTTTGTTTCCCGTTTCTTCTACTGGCTATCAAAATGATGTGGGGTTGTATAAAGGATCTTATACCTGTGTTGGTTCGACTATTTCGCAACGCCAATCCTGACAACGCCATTCCTGAACCTGCAGTCGAATATGTAAGAGGAGCAGACTCGGTAAGAGTAAGAGAACATCCTGTTCAGTGAAATTACCGAGTGACCAAATTCGTGACGCTGTTTTTTTACAACGAATGGATTTATGTTCGGTTTTTAAAAGAGACTTTTTTAGCTAAAAGTCAGATTTTATAAGATTGTGGTCTTAAATAAAATTTTTCTGATATCCTTAATTTGTTAATCTTCATTATTATTAATCGGTCGACTTAAAAACTAACGAAACGTAAAAATTTGAATAGTACTAATATTACGTTTTAATATTTTTCGTATACTTTGTTTCAAATCCGGTTTAGTAAATTTTAAAAATTGCTGCAAAGGCTGCTATTCTGGCTATTATACAGCCTATTTTTATTACTGAATTGTTTAATCAAAACTAAGCAGAAGATTTTATTAAAACCTTGTCAATGCTTTGAATAAAATCTGGTCTTCGTTTGGTGGGATAAAACGTCACGTGACTTCAAGATGGTGCCTCCCCGAAAGAACTTTTTTACACGATAACAGAAATACCATACTTTGTGACCATCTGAATACACTCGCTTTAGTAAATGTGATTTTCCTATTGAAATCATTAAGAAACAATAATCAGTTCGGTAGACAGGTGTCTCGACTACTCACAATAACATTTTATGTACAAGTACCTGTACATAAATAACTCCCAATTATTATTTCAAAGTTGTCACACAAACTAGTTTAGAATAATACTCTTTAAAAATATTCCAGTTTATGTAAAAACGAACACAGAAAAAAATAAACCAGCAACGAGTTACTCAACTTTCCCGGCAACATTTAAAATTTTGGTGGCGCCATCTGTTGTTATTTCATTAAACGTTTTACATTTTTATTTATACCTTTTTTATAAAACGGCAGAAAGCTCTATTTTAAGGAAAGGTTGGGTTTTATAAAAATTGTAAATGCTAACGAGTAAAATCGTCATTAAGTCCGACCCTATTGGTGATATACACGCCCCCATTATCTCCCACCCCGTCGACCTTTAACCACCAAATTTAACAGCATCAATTCCATAATAAACCTCCCCTCAAAATTTCAAAAAATTTTTTTACAAAAAGCACAAGTTATTGAGCTTCAAAAAGAGGGTAAACAAAACAGTGTCTTCCCACACACACTACCTACCCTCGACTTTTTTTCCATTTCTCGACGTTTAAGGTTTCCGAAGTCCAATAATGTGAAAACTTTTTTGGGGGGTTAGTTTTTGACCGATCGCAGTACTTTGCCATTATTTTACTTTCCGGGCTGTTATATATATATCATGTATAAATTGCGATATCATTCAAGAAATGTGACATGATCAAGTCGAAAGTGAATTGTCACTATTGTTCAATTGTTTTTATTTGAAGTACAGTACAGGGCCTCCGATAGATTTTACGGGATAGGGAAGAGAAGCGGGCCTCTTTTGCCATTTATTTTTGAACAAACGAAATACGTAGAATCTTTATTAATAAAAATAACACTCTTAAATATTTTATTTTTAATTAGTGAAAATAATACTAATTTGTAAGCGTAAGAATCATTTGTGGTTGTCAGTTCCCGCGCTTTCGATGGCCCTGATAAAGTATAATTTTGATATTATCAAACCAAGCAAATTTCGAATTTAGACGGTTCGGTCGAGAACGTCCACGCCTAACGAAGCCCGGGTATGGTTTGAGTATTTCTTCAAAATGTAATTCATGCGATACTGTAAGAAGACGACGACATCGAAATATAAATTTCTATATTATGTAAAACATTCACTTCGAATTAATTTTAATATAATACTGACATTACGGTCTGAAAGGTGAAAGTTTTCATACATTAAAGGTATGTGAAGACTTCCATCCATCCAGCTTGGAACTTTTTAAACATCCAGCGTATAACCCCGATTTTCGCCGAGCAACTTCCACCTCTTTCCTGGACTGAAAACGGAGCTAGCAGGGCAGAGGTTAGAGACAAATGACGATATTCAAAACAACGTTATGGCCCATCTCAAGTCACTGGCGGCAACATTCTATGAAGAAGTATACCTAACTTTTGGTAATAAATTAATTTTGTTATTTAAATTTGTCTTTATTTTATGGACCAACGGAGGTTGAATAAAAACAGCTTACGTATTTGAACTTTAAAATTTCCGTATATTATTACGGCAGTTTCAGTAAAAACTTATTATGTTTAATGATAATTTTTTTTAAATCCTAAAGTAACGATTTAATTCAGAAAAACCATCTAATGTGGCAATATGCAAATGATTCGCGATGTTAAAAAGCATGCGGTAGGCCGTCTTCGCAGGACGTTTTAAAGGAAGAAAATAGTAATAGAAAATAAGTAAGTTATTCTTAAAGTATCCTCTTTAGATTATAAAATTTTCTAATACGTTAAGTATTGCGTTACTGTAGATTTTGCTAATGGAACAAGACCGGAGAGTGAATCAAGAGACATCTTTCCAAAGATTCCTTCGATATGCGAAGATGTGGAATTCTAAATATTATTATCCAGTTATTTATTGCCCTATAATAATATGTATTTTGGTAACTTTATCATATATCTTATGGGACGGTCCTGGAATACTGTTGGTGAGTTCGATACTTCTTTTGGAAGTTTTATGTCTAATTATTGCAGTCTGTGTAGGTATTTGCATATCAAATCGTCATAGACAAGTACCTCAACCTGAAGCAAACCAAGACATTCCGTTATTCGAGATGTTGAACGTATAATTGAATATTAGACGAGAAAATAATGGAATAAACTTAAATTGACTAAATTGGAAAATGTAATCTGCTTTTAGAACAGAAAGAAAATTTTTTAGGACGACAAACTTTTTAGATATGTCTTAAGTTCTTAGCAGAGTGTTTGTATTGTTTATACATTTTTTTATCTTGTACAAGAACTTGAAATAAATCTTTGGTTTTAACGAAAAATCTATTCGAATGAAAATTTACTAAATTGGCATGGGTATTTTACGTGTAAAAAAAAAATCTAGAAACGAGAATTGTGTAACTTTCCCGGCTATTATAAAGTTTTTAAAATAAAAACTCATATTACTAAGCAAACGATAAAATTTGTGTGTGGCACCACCTCTTATCAGAATGTGTTATAAAAACTTAATTTTTTAATTACTATAAAATGGCAAAAAACTTTATTTTGGGGGTAGGAGTGAGTAGACTAGTGCCTAGTATAATGTTGTTTGTTTAATTATTGTACGATATAAGGATTATTATATCTAATTATTCTTAATATAATGTTTTACTATATCGCCCAGAAAATTGTTCTTCGCCCCCAAAATATAAATTGTTACTAATCGCCCACTCAACATGGAAAAACGCTCACATGGGGGCGATATCGCTCCCATTGAGAAACACTGGTTTAAATTGTCAAATGCTACAGAAAAATTCATCTATGTAAATCAGCAATTTTTTAACGTCACTTTTTATTGTCAAATAAGGTGAATTGGGTATGGATGGATATACGAACCATGACTTCACCATACAGTATAAGTTAATGAATGCCGAACGAGAGTCATTGCTAGCAAGATGATCGAATGTGACACGTGTAATAAAATATTCGGTAATTTTTCGAAATTTCAGAATAACATTGTAAAACCCGAATAATATTAAAATTAGCCATCAAATCTTTTCATAGTTATAGAATCGACATACACTGTCATCATAGTGTTCCCAATTTTTATTGACACTTCTTTCAATGCAGGAATCCATCTTGACACACGATTTGCATCTAATAGAATAGAGTCGTTTCCTATGTTAACGAAAATGCTTGCACTAGCGATGACGAACAACGGTGCACAATGTGCGCCCATTCTAAATACACCTGTAATAAATAGGATTCACATTTCTTATCTGTTTTGTGTGTTTTATCCTAATTTTAAACCCAGATATTTTGGATTTTTCTTCCATTTGAATTGCAAGATTATAGATTGAATTGCATTATAAAAAAAAACGAGTATTTAAAACAATTACTAAATTTATTTTTTATGAGTAAGCATAAATTGCTTGACAGAAGGAATTCGTTCTCTCAAGCAATTTTATGCTTAGTCATAACAATTACAACGAGAACTAAAGGTAATCAAGTACGAAATTTCTTTAATTTATGGCTATATATAAACGTTCTCCTAAGCATAAATTCAAGTTTAATTTATAATTTCAGATATGTTATTGTGTTGTTTTATTAATTTTAATATTATGGAATATATTGTATTTCAGACTTGTTACTGTGTTTTCGGAATTATGAATATGATTTCCAAATACATTTGTAAAATAATTAGTCTGAGTATGATGGAAGGATACTTGTTGGGTGTTTTCGTCAGTCTTTTTGTGACTTTAGCGAGAGAACCGCCAGATATTAATCATTGGAAAAAAAATACAATTGAAATGAGACTACATTATATCTTCTGCATTATTCACGGATGTTTCGCAGTCGTTATACCGTGTTATCTTTCGTTTAAATTTCTTTTAGCCTGTGTTTCAGACAAGCTTCCAGTTCGAGAAGTACAAACTGAAACATTTTTGCCCTTTTCCACTGCAAGAGAAATGTCTTTACCAGTTACGCTATCTAAACCGATATTATATCGGAGATCTACACCGAATTTATGGTATTCTGTACGAGAGAATACTACTGGAATAGAGAACAAATTACGTAATGATAATATCCACACAACAGATTCAACTATCGTTGAAATTGCACTATAAATAGTAAAAATATAGTAAATATTATCTTTAGATTAATTCAAGCGATTGCTGCAAAAATTTAATTCTTTTTATTCTTTATAATTAATGTATTAAAGAATTACGCATACATCAAAAACATCTTAGCACAACAAAAAAGTTTTAAATAAATGTATTAAAAAATTTGATTAAAGTTAATGTAACGTGCAATTATTTTGCATACAAATGCCATATATCAATGTTACATATTACTTCTAAATAACTTTAATAAAGGATAATTAAATCTTAAAACTATTGGATTTTTTTCATTTTATTTCATTTTTTTAAGTACAGGTAACCCCCGTATAACACGGCACTTCTATAGCTGGTTTCACTCTAATACGGTTCGAGAATTGGTACCATCCCCCGTATAACACGGTACTCTGACACGGTTCGAGAAATGGGTAAAACCCTCGTACAACATGAAATGTAATAAATTTTCACATACTTAAGTACTAATAGTTCACGAAAATTATTATTTTCGTGAACTATTAGTACTTCAGTGTGTAAATTTTCTTTTCTCGTCTCCATACACATGGTCCTTCGCGAAAATTGTTTCAATTTTGCCAGATCTCGACGCTTCTGCTTCTGGTGTTGCCAGATGTTTTTCCCTTATTCCATAAGTGCTTAGCACCATATAAGGAAATTTATAAAGATCTTTTAACTAGAAGCAAGCAATCTAAAATTACATACACTTTTTGCAAAAGGTAAAGCATGAATCTGAAAATAATGCAGAAAAATGCTCAGAGGATAACGATAACTTGCCAAAAATAAAACGCTCTCGGTTAATATTGCTTTTAGTGATGACAAAGAAAACATTGTTTAATTTATATTAATATGTATTACTTAAGAAAATTTTAATAAAGATATATTTATCTTAATTATGAAAATGTAGTAGCATGTTTTTTTTAATTTTTGGAACCTAACCCTCCTTTTCGTACTAGTTCTTTGTTTCGCATAACACGGCAATTTTTTGGAACGTAACTACCGTGTTATACGGGGGTTACCTGTATATAAGTTACAAGTTTAACTTCCTGCCAGAGAACTTCTCTTGAGGGAATAAGTTAACATTGTTAATTATAATGAAACTTTTGGATAAATATAAAATTTTTGCGATTACGAAAAAGCAAAAGAATGAGTTAAAAATAATGATAATCACGACCTCAATCAAAAATGAAAGTTAATATTAAACAATAAGCATGTTAACTTTATGTGTTATGATGTTTTTATTGTGTAGTCAAATTATTTTTAATAAGAATATTTAAACATGTTCTTATTAAAAAATAATTAAATCAGATATGGTCTGAAAAATATGCTGAACTGTTCCTTATTGAACTATAGGCTATGGCTAAATATTTTAATTTGCTGTGAGTCCGTCTACCAAAAAACCTTTTGGATTACAGAGACGAATTATATACATAGTAACATACAGCAGTCCAGATACAGAATTAAATATTTTAAGGCAAAATATGAATTCATACAATACAAAGATCTACGAAATTTATCTTAGTACCTTAGGCTTTTTTCTATTTTTAAAAAAAGCAATTCATTGCACCAAATGTAGACCTAATAAAAATTAAACGTCAAAAGCGAACAGTTATTGTTGATATTTACTATCTATTTTTTTTTTTAATTTGGCAGATTTAAATAATTCGATTAAGTTTCGCAATAGTTTAATACAATAGATCTTATGCTATTCAAACTAAGACAACAGAGCAAAACAATAAAATAATTATCACATTAAATAAATACAACTGAAAATAAATATAAAGTAATTTGTACCATAAATTAGTTTGAAAATCAACACGTATTTATTCTTTCCGAAAATATAAATAATGCTAAATTCATTTAGGTGAACGAACATATATTCTCGTTGAATAATTTTATATACCGGTAATTAAAAACATTCAAATTGATTCATTTCTACGAATAGTATCAATAAATTATAGATTTATGCAAATAAGTGAAGAATATAAAAAAATGTAATTTCACTTAATTAAAATGTTTAAATACTGTATATTGAAAATGTAAGTGATTTTAAATAGATTTCGTTATTTATTTTTCATTGTATATTTTATATTTTAAGTGCTTGTATATACAGGGTGTTCATAAAGTCTGTGTGCAATTTAAAAAATTTATAACTTTATTAGTGTTTGTGATAGAAAAAAAAAAAATCTGTAACATTATTATAAAGCTTAATGTACCAAGTTTCAAGTAAAATTATTTAATAACTCTTCGACACACTAATTTAACAATTTTTCGAAATTTTAAAAATACTTCTTTTTTTCAGAATTACGTGTGACCCATGGCTTCAACTGAACAAAAAGTAAACTATGTCCTTTGGTTGGCTGAATCGAAATCTCGATTGTTAAAAGACTTTAAAGCTAAAATAACTAATGTGATTTCAGGCATTACTGTAAATCAATTGGCAAATGTTTTTAGAGAACCACAAAATCGTATTACCTTTATTACTAATGATGGTGAACATGTAAAAACTTAATAAAATACAATAAAACAAAAAGAAATATATAGATGTTTTTATTTACAATACATTCTACATAATTTCTCTATCAAAAACACTAATAAAGTTATAAATTTTTAAAATTGCACACGGACTTTATGGATACCCTGTATAGACACCGTGTCCAGAAAATTGAAAAATCCAGATTACTTCTGGTTCTAAGGTTGCCTGATATTTGGCCCAGTAATATACAGTAGACCATCTCTGACTATATATTTCGTAAAAGGCCCAAAAATTTGTTTTGTCTTACATCGGCTAATTGGGCATGAGCTTCTAGGCTATATCGTCCCGTGGTAAACTATTATTACTGTCATGTAATAATAGTTTTACGCGTTTATGATGGTGGTTACGCGGGAATTAATGCCTTCCGTGAAGTCTTTTAAGGGTAACTGGCCCCTATTTAGGCGTTACAGACGTGGAGAAAACCCGGAAAACAAGTGGTCAGCCCGTCCGAGCGAGGCGTGAACCCACGACAGCACTCCCTGTGTTCAGGGAACGGAACAGCTTGGCCACTGATGGATCCTTATACAGGCTTACAACTCACATATTCTGTGCAATTTCTACAGTTTCGAATAACGATTTTTCTTGGCTATTAACGTTTGGATTTGTAACTATTAACGGAACTATATCTATATTTAAATTATCCTGTTTTTAAATTTTGAATATCTCTTTTGTCTGTTTGAGGTCTCATACTATCCAAATAAGACAAAAAAAAAAAGATAACTGTAGCCATAAATTATTAAGAAAATCAAAATCGATCAGACTTAATTTCTTCTTTTCTAAAATATAAATAATGCTAAATTTATTCTCTTTTAATAATTTTATGTAATTAAAAAAAATTAAAATAAAGTAATTTCTACTAATAATCTTAATTAACGATACTTTTATGCAAATCAGTGAAGAATATAAAAGATGTAATTCAGTTACAGTGTAAGGCGATTTTGAAATTTCAGGGATTTCAGGTAATCAGAATATTTAAATATATGAAAATTTAAGTGAATATTTGATTGTAAATATATATTTCAGAAAGAATATTCGATAAATGATGGCTAATGACGATTCGATAAATGATGGCTGGAGAGATGCTGGTTTGATATTTGGCATAAGTATACTTCAAGGATATTTAATGGGAGTTTTTGTTACACTCTTAATAAACATTATCAAGGAACCGATGACTAATTACGAAGCAATAAAAATCACTCCCGAAAAAAAACTTCGATTTGTTTTATGTATTATTCATGGATGTTTGGCTTTTGTTGTAATGTTATATGCTTCCTATAGATTAACTTCAGTACAAAAGAAACCAAAAGTATCTGTTCGATCTCCTCCAAGAAAACTGAAAGCACCTCCTACTCCTCATCCAATAAAGTTATCATAAAATTATAACTAAGAACAGTATTTCCTCCCACTCTTCTTAATTCTGTTATTGTAAAGAAAAATTAGAACCTTTCTTTAAAAAGATGTATCTGAGAAACTGTTAATATTTATTGTAAAATTTTCTTTATATTGAAAATAAAGTGGTTTGAATCTAAAAAGAATTATTCACTAAATAAAAAAATTCCAGTTAAAATAATTCGTTATAATTATTTTTAAGAGTAAAATCGTAATAAATTTTCGTATATTTGGTTATCATTTGTAACTTGCTCTTAAAGTTATTTCCAAAAATTCTTTTCTTTTACAATAAATATATTTAAATGAAGTTTTGGAATAACCTTAGAATGGTTAATTAATACAATATCGTTCGTAACATTATACAAACTATAGTCGAAGTAGTGAAAAAGTTACCCTGAACTGGAAGGGTCTATGGAGATACGTGAAAATTAAGACTTTATATTTTATTCGTAATTTAATTTAGATTATTTGAAGTGAGAAACATGATATTAATTTCATTATCAGCTGGTGGAAGTTTATGCAAATTGATGATTATTAGAAGAAACGAAAGAAAATTCTCTTGAGAAGAACGAAACAATCAAGAATTTATTTCTCATAAGTAATTAATGCGATTTGCAAAGTTTGAAAAAAAAAGGCATAATTAATATTTACTGTTATGTATTTCAGGTCAGATTATCGGATTATGGCTTTCAACTGGAAGAAGTGGCGCATGGTTGTTTTCTTTAGTTTCCTTCAGTGTTATTTCTTTTCTGCATTTCTTGGCCTTTTAGTCTATACTTTAAATGACCCACCAAATTTTGACGATTGGAACAAAAATACAAGTAAAATCAAATTACGTTTTGTGCTTTGCGTTATTCATGGAATAGGCGCTATATCATTGGCGTGCTTTCTTGGATGTAAAGCAATTTTAAAACAATGTGAACATCGTAATGGAGATAATTTGAGATTTTCTACTATTAAGGATATTGAAGAAACTTCATCAGATAGTAATTTAATATCCATGTCTCGCTTTTCAGAAGTTATGTTCGATTTAAGGACTATAAATGAATTACAAATCCCAGTAGCAGAATTTAAGTTTCCTTCATCCAACCGTTTAAATACTGATGATATTAATATGTCTGGTTCAGTATCGAGTCTGGATTCAACTACATCAGTTTATATCTATCATCCTAGAAATCGTTTAACACCTAAAAAAGAGTTATACCATTATTTTGTATAAAGAAAACAGCAATGATTCATCTTCAATGCATTCTAATTAAATGACCATAGCATTTAAATCTTTCCAATGACGACTACAAAGATACGATGCGTATGAAATATTCTTTTTATGGGCAGTATTTAACAAAAATGTTAAGTAAGATGACGTTAAAATATATATAAAGAACTATTCGAAATGTTAATAAAATGCCTTAAAGCTGATTAATTTATTGATATTGTTTAAAGTCTCTTTTCTCTGAATCTAAGCTTCAGTTAAATGCCGATTTTATTAAATGTTAATTTTAATTTGAACTTCCATATTCTCTAACAATACACATTCTATCGCTGTATTAATTTACGAAACTGTCATTTTCTTAAATAAAGACAATAATGATAGCAAAAATTAATGCCAAAAGTTCATTGGTGAAAAAACAGATACGCGATGATAATCATTGATCATAAATGCAAATTTGTCACTGGTAAAATCTGTTGATTTTTTTTTTTGTTGTTGTTGTTGTTGAAAATATTACTATTTGATAAACTATCAATTTAAAATGATTAAAGATATTTTATGCAAATTATTACTTCTATAAAACTTTCCGTAAAGTGTAGGACAAACAACTTAACATATCCATATAAACACTGAAGAAGAAGAAGAAGAAGAAGGACAAACAACTTAGAAATAAAAACTTAGGTAACTATGCTTATACATTTTTAATTATAAATTACTTTTAAAGTTACATCTTATAATAAATAAAACTCTTTATAGGTTATAAAAGGTATTTATAATATTGAAAAATGAGTCTAAAATGGAAGGAATTTGGAAAAATTCTGATTATTGCTGCTGTGCAATTTTATCTTCTATTATCGTCTATTGGTCTTCTAACGTATTCAGTGAACGAACCTATTAAACTAAATATTTTAATTGGCGTAATAAATGGATTATGTTGTATATTTTTGGGCTACGTACAGTACATTGCGTACAGTAGCTCTTCCAAATTTATATGCATGGACTGTTCAAGACTCAAGCTTTCGAATGAAAAGCATGATAATAGTGAAGGTCTTTCTGAGAATTCTAGTGAAGCCGACTTAATTCTCTCCTCAAAAAGTGTGAATAGGAATACTCTGACCTGGAATGAACTCGCAACTGTTCGACATGCTAGACCTGCATGCAAAGTACGAATAAATGCGCCGTGGAAGATACCATCGAGGAGAGAAGTTTCTAATAACTCTCGAGACGACCGTGGTATAGAACTTGATGATATGTCACCCTCCATTTTATCATCGGCTGCAGAAAATGTAATAGGAGTTATAGAGGAAAACTAAAACTTCAAGTCATAATCTAAACTTTTAACCTAATTTTTTTAAATACAGTAATTAAATACTTCTTCTTTCTTATTCTTATCTTTAATTGCTAGACTTTGTAATGACACAGAAAAGAGAATACTTAAAGATTTTCTTTTCAAGTAACCCTTTTGACATTAATAAAGTTTTAATACTATTTATATGATTTTAATTTTATTTATTATTAGATGTTACCCGCGAATTCGCCCGCGGAGATTTTGCAAGCAAACCCCATTTATATTCAATATTTCAACAACCATAGTAATTGTTATATAACACCTACCGCCGAGAATGATGAGAATTGCTGAGAATCAAACAAACTATTTTCAATTTGATCAATTTTCTGGAACGTTTACAATCGTTCTATAATCGAAACAATATGCAATAACAAATTCGAATTTAAAACGGTTCGAACATTTTTAAAATCGAAATAGATAAAAATATTTATAACAATGTCTGAAATGTTATTAATTTAATACACTTAAGTACTCAATGNAGATTGTTGAAAGTTACCCGAACCGTAAATTCAATTAATTGCGCGAATTTTTTAAGTAATTAATTGAAAATTACTGAAATATCAAAGGGTTTGAATATTTTGGATGTCATATTTTACGACTTTTCTTTGTAACTTTCGGAATTAGAAAATAATGTTTTAATTTTTTTAAACATATATTTGATAGACATTACCAAAACACATAATTTTGAGAGGTGATCCATACAAAAAGCAGAATTATAAACAAAAAAACATAGAATTACTTTTCGAGTGTGCACCTTCGATACGCGATTGCTTAAGGGGTCAGTTTGTTAAGTTATGGCAACGCAACACTTTTTGCGATCTGTCCTTCTTTGTGTGCATTCCCATGGCGTACCATACTAAAACGCAGTAAACAGTAGAATAACTTCAGCAACACAAACAAATAGTAAAAGAACAAGTAATATTTTGCTTGTACCTTTAAAGTATTATCTCCATTAATATAGCAACATTATTAATTATCGATACCAATCATATTTGTATGGCATTTCAAATCATTCATTATACAAATATTTTTAGTTCTACATATCTGTATTTAACTTCATTGTATTTATTCGTTATGTAAAATACGGATGGGATACAAATACCACCCACCAAATTTTGACGATTGGAACAAAAATACAAGTAAAATCAAATTACGTTTTGTGCTTTGCGTTATTCATGGAATAGGCGCTATATCATTGGATGTAAAGCAATTTTAAAACAATGTGAACATCGTAATGGAGATAATTTGAGATTTTCTACTATTNGCTTGTACCTTTAAAGTATTATCTCCATTAATATAGCAACATTATTAATTATCGATACCAATCATATTTGTATGGCATTTCAAATTATTCATTATACAAATATTTTTAGTTCTACATATCTGTATTTAACTTCATTGTATTTATTCGTTATGTAAAATACGGATGGGATACAAATACCAGAAGATGACCTAACTATTAAAGATAAAGAATTTTCCCAAGTTATTTCGAAATTAAATAAAAGAAATAATTCATCTTAAAAAAGAAAACGAATCACAGAAGAAAAAATTATTAATATCGGTGCAAAAAAAATTAAAGATTGACCCGAAGAAGGGGTTTTGAATGGACTGAAATTAAGATTTCTACTAGGAAGAAGGGGGATATAATTTTTTGTGTTCTATGAATTTTCCTATCCCTTCATATAGCACATTTAACATAAGCATCTTCGTGGATTTAAAATGCAGTTTAGAAAACAAGATGTTATCGCAGTTTTGAAAACGAAAGTCGAATCCATGAATGTTTTTGAAAAGGATTGTGCATTGAGTATAGATAAAATGGTACTATTTTATGACCAAACAACAAAAACTTTACAAATGCCCATGTAGGAAATCATTTGACGGTTACGGTTGGAATTATTTAATTTAATACAAATTGGAAATAGAGTGTAGCTATTCACGTTACTGGTTCTACTAAAATGATTGCGAATTAAATGCAAATTTTAGATAAATTACTGAAGCAGAATTCGGTGTACATGCTATACGTTTTCATATGAATTCAAGTAATAAAGCACTTCGATTTCTTTACGAATTTCTGTAGCAAAATCTGACTGAAACCATAATTTTACATATAATAATAATAATAATAATAATGGTATTTGTGTATTAGAAGATGTTCTCCATTTATTAAAAAATGACATAGAACAATGCTAAATTCTAAATTTAATTTTCTAGAATTTGTAGTAAGAAAGATTTGCCATCTGCAGTAGTATCATCGAAAAACTTTATAGAATTATGGAAAAACAACTAAGCATGACTAGTGGACTACGTTTACTCCATTTAAATAAGTCGTATTTATCCTTTGCATTTTGAAAAGAACCGCTAGTTGCTTAACTTTCCCGGCAAAAACACTTAAAATTGAGTCTGGCACCATTTCCATCACCAATGAAACCAATGAAATGGCGCCAGACTCAATGGAAATGGAATCTTTTGACTAATTTCAGAAATTTTCGGCAAGTACTGAAGTTATTAAGCTTCCAGCTGGATGAATAAAATCGTGTCCCCTACACACTAACATCCATAAACATAGAAAAAATTTTAATGTTTTTTTCTTTTTCTTTTTTAAATTTTCGACATTTTCCGAGTCGAAAAAAATGTAAAAATCATACGGGAGTAAGGGTATGGCATTCAGTTATTTTTTGACCGACCAACGTAAAATAATTCAAACAAAAGGAATTTAAATGATGATTTTAATGAGCAATTTTAAAAGAATATAAACCAAATTATCTATTGTAAAATTCAATTATTTCTAATAATCTCTGACGAAATCAAATATTGATCTCACTTCTTTACAAAATTCTTTAACGAATTTTTCCTTAGCGGTTAATTCAACCTCGGATTTTCTCCAGCCTATTTTATATTGTAATGTTCTCCAAATATTACCCAGATATTCCAAAACACTTTCTATCGTTTTATTCTGCACAAAAGATAAATCCATTTTTTTAACCTTTATTTCTGTCTTCTCTTCGGACAGTTTGATTCCTGAATTTTTGGGTAAATTACGAAGATCTTTCTCGGATTTACAGTAATTATCATCAAATAATGTTTCATTAAATTCTAAAACAAGTTTAGAAAACAATAATTTTAATTGTTTGATAATCTTAAGAAGTAGTTTATTCGGAAATTTCGAAATTAAAAGTTTTACCTGTAAATTCTGATAATTGACTATAATTTATTTTAATCATTATAAAAATCGTATTGATCGTTGATAGAAAAAGTAGAAATATTAAAATTTCTTCTATAATTTTCATTTTTTCTCTTCTTAAAATTTTTCCAAAGCTTTATTGAAAGTTCAAATAATGAAAATTAATTGTTGCAGTTAATTAAGATTGTTGAAAGTTACCCGAACCGTAAATTCAATTAATTGCGCGAATTCTTTAAGTAATTAACTGAAAATTACTGAAATATCAAAGGGTTTGAATATTTTGGATGTCATATTTTACGACTTTTCTTTGTAACTTTCGGAATTAGAAAATAATGTTTTAATTTTTTTAAACATATATTTGATAGACATTACCAAAACACATAATTTTGAGAGGTGATCCATACAAAAAGCAGAATTATAAACAAAAAAACATAGAATTACTTTTCGAGTGTGCACCTTCGATACGCGATTGCTTAAGGGGTCAGTTTGTTTGTTAAGTTATGGCAACGCAACACTTTTTGCGATCTGTATAGGGGATGCCTTACGAGAGGTATCGTTAAGGGAAACTGGTCCCTATTTAGGCGTTATAGACGTGGAGAAAACCCAGAAAACTCCACGTAGCCAGCCCGTCCGAGAGAGGCTTGACACCACGACCAAACTCCCAATGTTCAGAGAACGAAGACCGTTTGGCCACTGATGAGCTACGACCCACTAGAAGTTAAGCTGTTCCTATCACTCTCCGCCGTATAGTGAATATTGCCAATTCACAATGAGTATGAATAAAAGGACCTCTTAGGGTATGCAGGGTAAGGTTGACAACTGAATAAAAATCTCTTTGGGGGACATGCTATTAAAATTGGGGATTTTGAATGAAAATTCAGGACTTTCATATGAAACAGCTTATTTCTTCAACATATATTTACTTTGAGATCGTACTACAGAAAGCTTTCCATCTTTTAATACTGTTGTATACATCTAGTAACAGAATTCCTTCCAATTCAACTTAACTATCAATTAACTATTTATTAATTTTATAGAACATTTATTTCTATTTTTTGTCCAAAACATGTTCATAAGGATATAAACACTTTCCAAAAAAGCATAAGTAGCTGGAATAGTCAAGCAAAATTACAATAATTCGATTAAGTTTCGCAATAGTTTAATACAATTGAAAATTTTTACCGTTTTTCTGGAACACTTAAATTTTCCATAAAACTTGTTACTTTTTTCTTTANAAGGATATAAACACTTTCCAAAAAAGCATAAGTAGCTGGAATAGTCAAGCAAAATTACAATAATTCGATTAAGTTTCGCAATAGTTTAATACAATTGAAAATTTTTACCGTTTTTCTGGAACACTTAAATTTTCCATAAAACTTGTTACTTTTTTCTTTAAAGCCACAGTTTAGCAAAAGCATCGTGTGATAACAATTGTATATTTATGTAATAAACGGTCATATCTGTATTATGTATATCCAACAGGTTTATGCCTTTTAAGTGTCATGGCGGAAGCGCGTTCAATTCGCTTGAAAGATGGCGGCCCGGTTCGGGGTCTGGTAGTCATATGTCGTTGGGAATAACCGTACAGAATGGCAAAATACGACTATTAAATTTAGGAATAATTTTGTCTGACGAAGATATTCAACTCTAGGCTTCTTATTTTTAAACTAGAAACTTATTTTTATCGCGGCAAAGTTCTACGGATAACAAAATTAAAGTTAAAATAAAAATATTTGTTTAAGCAGGTCGAGTGCCGAGCCTGCAGTCAATTATCGTGCATTCGAATATCGAATTATTCGAGTTGGGAGTAGTTCGTACACTGAGGCACCACTGTATATATTTCTAGCGCTGATATTTTAAATTAAGAATAATTTTGTAAAAGTCGCTTTTCGTGAAACCTCTCTCCTGTTATCACGTTTCCTTTTAATGATAAATTTTTTAGTACTTTAATTAAATTGGTTTAATTAACTGCAAGCATGAAGTTTCTGCTGCTTATAACTGTAATTATTTTTGTATTAATTCATATTTCGTATGAAGAAACTACGGATGAATTTTGCTGTAAGTAGGATGGATCATAATGATGATAATTTATAGCTACGAAACGAGCAATTATTTATTGTGACATCGTCGCAATGCCGGGCTGCAATTTTTAATCATATTTTTAATTAATTTAATTCAAAATGTGTGCTCTTCACCTTAAATTAGTAGCGGTTTGCCCCTGTACAGTACATCATACTTTTCATTTAACAATAGAGTCGTCTGTCTAACACCTTTCCGCGGAAAAGTTTTGAATTGACGTAAAGTAACTTTCGGAAGCTGTTATATAGTTAATCGGGCCTCCTGCCCTTAAGGTTTCCATATCTTGTCTTAGATTTCATCTGCCTAACTCTTTTCTAAAGACGGACGACAGTGGGAATTTATAGGTTATAAAAAAATGAAACAATTAATACTTTTCCCAATTTAACACATAACATGAGACAATTGTGGTATTCTTCAAGCATATTTCCACAATTAAAGGCCGTTGGAATGTACTGCAATTAACATTGCTTTGGTTTTCTTTGTTTTATTGAAAAAAAAACTATATTTTTAACTATACAAAGTAGGCATATACTAGTTTTATACATTCTCAGTCAAACATTTTATTATTATTTTTTTTTATTTGCATATTGCTTCTGTAAACAGTGGTACCGCAAATATAACCAAGAGTTCTACCATCAAATTTTCATTTTCCAAATGTACAGATATAAATTTAAGGATATGTGGCACCATCTAATTCCCACGACTAGTTAATCTACAAATTTTAAGTTTATCTGTATATTTTTTTATGTTCCTTGCAGAAATTATCACATTATGTAATTCTTATGATTTACGTGATTTTAAATAACTGAATCGGAAGGCAAGATATTTCATGCAAAAGCCCACTGTGTATTTGCATTTTAATTGTTGAATGATGTCAGTTTCGTTACATCATTGCTTATAACATCAAAGTTGACGGCAATTTTTCCTCTAAATTGTACGATAATAGGCCTACAGTACATATAAGTGGACTGTCTATTTTCATGCCGTCATTATCCCGAACAGTTTGTAGATATCTATCCTCTCCGAATGTTCTACGATAACACAACACAAGACCCTCTGTTCTATCTATAAGGAGATAGCCCGATGTAGTAAGTACAGGATTGTAAGGAGTGAGGAAATTGTAGGCTTTTAGAGGAACCCTACAATTTCCTCATTCCTTACAAATGAAAAGAACGCCATCGAGAGAAAATATTGCTTCGGCCGAAACAACTTGAAAGGTTAGAAATGTACAAAGCCTTCGTAGTTGAGACAGACTCTATTTCGTCAGGCTGAAGAGAGTGAAGTTTTTCTTATAAGTGAAGTTATAAAGTTATAAGTGAAGGTTTCTTCTTCCAATTGTCAGACTAGTAATATCTATCACGTCTTTCTTAATTATGGATAATTAACAGAGACCGAGATTAAAACAGTTCTCCTTTATTTCGCCTATTTCGGATTCGCGCTCACGGCTTCAGTGTCTCCAACATAACGAACAAAAGGTTAGTTCGTCTTAATATACTTTTGTTATCCACAATAATGGATATAGTGCACAATTTGTACACATCTTAATGATGTACAGTAGAGCCTCGATTATCCGACCTCCAATTAACCGTCTCCTCGGTTAACCGACCCTCCCAGTCGGCAAATTTCAAATGTCCGCTAGTGATGTAGCGCTACAATATTTGGCTATGTCTTGGCTACTTTAATATTATTTTTACGTGTTTTAGCTGGTGACACTCATTCGACCATGAAAGGGAGCCAGTATTTAAACGAGGCTTAATTTTCTAATTTTTAACGATACAATAGCGACGATTATTACTTTTAAAAAATTTTTGTTAGGCTTAACATCGATGAAAATTCAACGCGAAGTAGGTTAATAGCGATATACTAATATACTAGTTACATGGGATATAATAATATACTACACTAATAATGAATTTTTTCATACTTTTCGGTTATCCGACTTTTCAATTATCCGACCAACCCCAGTCCCCAATTGGGTCGGATTAGGGTTTCTCATTTCCCGGTCTTTTGCTTGTCCCGGGAAATCCCGGGATAGAATTAATTATTTTTAAGGTATACAAAATATCTTGAAATCAAATGATATAATTATTTTCCATTTTTTAAAGTAATTTTAAAGTTCTGTAACCTCCAAAATCATATTAATAATGCTGTGTAAGGTCTATAGGCCTATAATAAAAATTACCTTTAAATAACGTAGAAATTTTCACAAATAGAAAAAAATTAATTAAAGTTTGCTGGAAACTGCATACAACAACAACAAAAAAAAATTTTTTGAATTGAGTTAAAAATTAAAAAAAAGAACTTCTAATTTAGAAGGTAATTTTCGTTTTTTAAATAAAATATAATACAAAATATTGCAAACTTTTATAAGATTTTAAAAAGCAAAGATGGTCAATACTCCGATAACTCACTCTAATTCTTATTTTAGTAATGAAAAGTCTTGCCACCGAGAATGCCCTTTCCGATTCAATTGATGTGATTGGAATAGTGTTTAATGCATTTAAGAGAAGACAGATATTATGTGTTTTTTCACCTGTAGCCTGGAAGCTTTCGAGTTCGTTTTCGAGATTGTAGTACTTCTTTCGCTCTCTAGTATTCTTGATTTGTCTACCTTGGCTGCTTTAATAGCGGCATCAAGCTTAGAGCTCGATAATTCGGCAATTCATTTGGCTTTAATAATCAGGTTTATGAAGAAAAACTTCATACTTGCAGACTTTGTACTCGTTTGTATCCTTGCCCAATTTGCACAATCTGGCGTCAGGCATTTATTGAAGCTACCGGGCATGGTTAAAACTCAAGACAGCGTAAGCACAATTATTCCAGATATTACAGGTTCCGACAAGTAAAGAATTTTTATAGTCCTGCCACAAATAAGCTATATATTGATTATTGACCATTTGTGACATGCTATAACGAGCAAAAATTTAAAAAAAACTAATAGGTACTGTACGTTTAAAATTAATAAATACAAATGCATTCTGACAGTGAATGAGTTAATTATGCTTTCTATTTGCAAAATTCCTCAACCTTAACACAAAATAAGAAAAAAAGTGAATTTTTAAGAAATTTGCGGATTTCCCGGGTTAAAAAAACAACCGGGATCCCGGAATCCCGTTTGAGAAACCCTAGTATCTACCAACCAGATGATGATGTTACTAACTTTAATGTTTATGTTTCAGCCAAAGCCAGAAATAAATCACATGTACTGTACATTTAAAAAACAATGTACATTTGTTTGTAGTTTTTCATTTCCTTTTATGTTTGATCTTGCTAATTCAAAAACTCAGGATAGCGAGAGTGCAATATGAATTTATGGACTTTTCATTACAAATCTGTTTGAAATAATAGTATACTAACTACTAATTAAAAAATTAAAGAAATATTCTTTTTTTTAATAATTTTTATTTACAGAAATGCAAGATTTACTCGCATTTGTTGTGCAGATTTCTGCATAGCAATAATTAAACATAAATCGGTCGACTCAAATTCAGTCATCTGCTGGTGTTAAATTACACAAACGGACATATAAACACGGCAAAAAATAAAATATCTTGCAACCATAAGAAAATTTCACTTTAAAATATTACATTTTGCAAAAATCACAGTCACTATCCCTTTGGACGCACACTAAATTCGTATGATACGGTACAGTACATAGAAACTGCAACCGAATACAGTCGACAAAAAACAAAAACCACAAGTATTAACAAATGGGAAATGGTACAAAATTTAAATAAATATATGTATATATTTATTTATTTTATTAAAACTGCTCTTTTAAAATTAAACTGATATTCAATATTTTTTTTTTTTACTGAAAAATTGTTATCAAAATTTGAAAACAAACAATGAATTAAATTGTAAGTAAATTATTGAGTGTATGCTAATTACAAGTTCTCTCTTCTTTTCTTACAAATGAGGTGTATAATGCATTGACATGTAGGTTATAAAATTGTCAGAAAAATGTTTTAATATAGGATGATTTTTTAAGATATGCTTTCTATATATTAATGAAAAACTAACAGAATTTTATAAAAACAAAAATGTTGTTGTATGTAACAGTTTACCGAATTGCAATAGATATATACACATCATCATAGTGCATGATAAAATGATCTTTGTAGTGCCAACTAAGTTCCCATACATATTTTTGTTTTCATTAAATATTTTACTGACACCAACAGATGACAGAAACCCTAATTCAATGGACCTATTTATTTTTTTTTAATGATAGGCATTGATGAACGAATGATTTTCAGGCAGGATACTAGATAGGAATTAATTGTCCTAAGCACCTATGTATTTTTGTCACATAAATGCTAATAAATTGCTTGCATAGGCCATAGGTTTAACATTTGGATGAGGCTGAAAATAGAAATTGTTCATGATGTATCTTTCTTATATTAAATTAGAATACAGAGTGGCATTGACAATGTGAATAAGGAAAATTACCCCTATCACATTCAAAAAATACCCAAGTCAACCTACTCTCTTCTTCAGGAAATCATTTATGACTGATGTATTTTGTCCACTCCTTAAATTGTTTGACTTTCTCTTATGGCTTCTCCACCTCTTGGTTTCACAGCGTCCTTTTGCATCTCATTTATTAACTAAGTGCCGTGACCTGCCAGCTTGATAAATCTGTGAAATGCACCTAATTAAACATCATCATCCCTTTATTGATTATAAAGATTAGAATGTATACAAGCTCATAATGGAATGATGATTTTTAATTAGGTGCATTTTGGATTCTCACACTTTGTAACCTTTATAATTACAATATTAATGAAAAGGAAAATTTGATTCCTAAAGCTAAAATTTTGAAAAAATGCCTTTCTAATATTTTCTATTATAGAAAATATTGAGAGAATTGCAAATGCACAAATATATACTTGCAACATGCAAACAACTGAAGATTTCAAGAAATGGATTTAACATTAGTACAATGCTGGAACATCAAGATATTGAAACAATTAAATTTCTGAAATTACCCACCACAATTGAAAAATTCCCAAAACTGGGTAATTATCCATACATTGCCAATGCTAACACAAAGTTAAAAAAAGTGTGATACTTACTACTGCACTATAAGTTACAAAATTTGGTTTCAGATCTCTTCCATTCATAGTTATGAAAGCTCCTTTATTTCCCATTGTGTCACTAAAACCAAAATTAAATTAGCGACTAATTTAAATTTGAAGAATGCCTATTGATAAGACTTACCAATAATTTGGAGCCGAAAATACAGTTATGCATTTTCCATCGTGCATGACTTCGTAACCTTCCGCTTTCACTTCGTGACTACGAATAATGTAATCTAAATTATTATGAGTTATAAACTTTTTGGTAACGTCAGGACCAAACTGGATTCCAACACCCCTCTTACTGGGCGAACGTCCCTTTTGTGGTTGGGGATCAGACCATAGTAATTCACACATAATACCTAAAAACAAATTCTCTTAAGTTGTATTGATCAATTCAAACAGATGCACTTTTACTTACCCTCTTCTGGTGGCTGTCTGTTTCTGTCTGTTTTTTCTATATCTTCTAATGTAACATCATCTTGAGAAAATAAACCACCGTGCATAACCTAATTGTTAAAAACTCATTAATTACAAAAATAACTACTTATTTATTTTTCTTTGCATATTTTTAACTTACCAGTATTTTTTTATTTATACAATATGCTAATGGAAGAAAATTAAATACTTCTGTAAATAATTCTGCCATCTGAGCAGAATATGTAATTATAGTTAAGGTTCTTTATCCTCTAATTAATTTTACCAGAAAGATTTATACAGTAGAGAGTCATTATCCAAACCACTTGGGGACCGGGGTTGTTCAGATAACTGATTATGTATGAAAAAATATATTAACCTATCCCAAATTGAAATTTTTCTCCGTTGCGTGTTGCTTCGTGTTGAATTTTCATCAATGTTAAGCCTAATGTAAACTTTTTAAAATAATAATCGTGGCTATTGTATCGTTAAAAATTATTTCTTTATTTTGTACAAACAAAAATATATTGAAAAATATAAAAACAAAAAAAAAAATACTTTAGAAGTTAATCTAGTATCAAAAAACATTCGATTCAGCACGACACACAGTCCTCAAAAAAACACTACACAAAAGTGCCAGTGCTGCCAGCTAAAAAACACACACCAACATAAAAAATATCGGAGTAGCCCAAGACATAGCCAAAGATTGCAGCACCACAGCACTAGCGGAAATTTAAACTTGCCAACTGGAACGCTTTCGGTTAACCGACGTTTCGGATAAACGACGCTCTTCTGTAATTTAAAAGTTTTATGATTTACAAATTAAAAACTATAGGTTATCTAGAATATGTAACAATCAAATGATCTTTTCATTCAACCTATTTATAAATTTAATTAAAAGGATATTTTGATCTGACTTCACCTTCAAACCCGTACATTTGATTCATTGTTTCACTTTCATGATTGCCTGAAAATAACAAAATTAATATTTAAATGTTACACAAATGTTATCTTAATAACATACATTATATCTTACCTCTAGACATGTAGAAATGATTAGGATAAAGCAATTTAAAACCAAATAATGTAAAAATGCACTCAACAGAAAATGATCCTCTATCAACAAAATCACCATTAAAAAGCTTTGGTAGGAATTAAGAAAAAAATTTCAGAATAATAATGTAAATAATACAGTAATATGTTTTTGTTTGATAGTTTTAAAAGCTTAAAAAAGATACATAAGGATTTGTTTCGGAAGGAAGTCCATTCAGTTCAAATATATTGAGCAAATCATAATATTGTCCATGAATATCTCCACAAACCGTAAATTTGCTATCCTGATAAAATATTTAGTATTTATGTTTTCTTAATATTTTTTATTTTAATAATTAAAATATCAACTACTTACTGGTGGAACATCAATATAAACTAAACTAGGTGAATTTTGAAATATTTCTTTTATATCCAACAGCATCTAAAATTTAATAATATAACATTGCTATTAATTAGACTTGTACAACTTAAATATTAAAATAATATTTTTTTGACAAAAGAAAAATTTTATTATTAATTCTGTAAATAAAAAAAACTGTTGTATAATTATTTTAATAATGTTAAATTGAGTTTTAATTAAATCATTTACTTAATAAATATTTTTAAATTTATTTTTTAGAACATTAATGTATGTTAATATATAATACTAACTTTATAAGCATATTTCCTATGTAATTTTTTCCCATCTTTAAAAGCAGATGTTAACTCTTCCATAAACTTTTTAGTTACTTTCCCATCTTCTAATTTTGGTCCTATGTAATTATCTTCTATTGCTAAAATAAAATTTGTAAAAAAAATTTAACTTTTTTTGGGATTAAAAAAAATTTTTTAATTGGATAATAAATGAATATTTATATAATATTCATTTATTATCTAATTACTATATTCAGAATAATTTAATTTTTATTTCAATGAATTTAGAGTGAATGTAAGAATAACAATTTTTGAATCTGAAAGAAATTCTTTTTGTAAAATGTTAGTTACTGTAAAATTTTAACTGAAATTTCACTATAATGAAAACAGGTTGTATATTGTATTGTAATTTATAGGTATAATCATTATCTATTTGTAGTATAAATTTATTCTTAACATTGATTTCAATTGACATATCAATAAAATAATTTCAGTATCACAAAATTTAAACTTTCATTAGCAAGCATATAGCTTGTGTATTTTTATAATTCTACCTTTTCTGAATTAGTTAATAAATATTGATCATTAAGACTGCACATAAAGAAAGCTAGCAATATTTTTCCATTTCAATTTATCTTAATGCTAGAATTGTAATATTGTTTTTCATTAAAAATTTTATTTCATTTCAGTAATTACAAAAGTTACTTTTTGTTATAATTTTAGAAAACAATTTTTAAATGGTAATTTTAAATTATTAAAATACATTTATTTTCTAAATGTCTATAACGTTCTGCTTTCTACCAATATGAGTCTATTGTAAATGTCTTGTTTTAATTATAATTAAGCTAATCTAATTAACAACATATTTTTACTTAGTAAACAGAAAAGTAATTACCACGATTTCATACAGAAGAACAAATTCATATAAACATAATTAGATTAATTTCCCAAATATAAATTAATAAAGTTTTAAATATAAAAATTATCATCAATATAAAAATAGCTACATAAATTATACATATACAGTACTATTAAAATAATTAAATTTAAAAAATTACTTAAATATAATGTTAAAATATTAGCAGTTCGTGATATTATTTAAAAAATGATATAATAAAGTTTTTATTTTATTAATAGCACAAAATATTAAAATTTGTCAGGTTTACTTACTCATGCTATCAAGATTTATATCATCAGCTACTGACTTTTTTGTATCATCAACAGCTATTGCTTTTTCAAAAGCTACCCTTCTAACTATTTTATTACATTCATTAAACTTCATTTTTGCATCTCTGTCATTGGGTCTTGCTTTTGTCACCTTGAAAGAAACAAAAAATAAATAAATAAATAAAATTTAATCAAGAAAGATTAAAAATGGAATCATCAATAAGTTTAGTTTACTAAATGAAAAAAAAATTTGCATTTGTTTTAATGCAATTTGGACCTTAAATTAAAAATGTACTGAATACAGAAAATTTAATCTATTTCATTGAAATCAAGGCATAAATTTAATTTTGGTAAATTACTTAATCATAAGATTAACAATTTTCTAAAATAGATAAATAAAAAAATGATGGGTGAAATTAAAGAATTTTAATATGTCAATTTGCTGCTTACTAAAATTATTCTCAATAGTCTAAACTGAATTATAAAGCTGTTTCTTTGCAGACACACTAAGGTGACATATATCAACACTTGGCAACTTATTGACTATTTATTCAGTTGGGACGCCTTTTACATTACGCGTTTCGGGCATTGGCCCCTCTTCAGCCAACATAAAACACAAACCACTATTGTACAGATGTCGTACAGGATGGACAATTTCATATTTCATATACAACTTGGAGAACAAACAAGGTCGACGATAATCATTGGAGAACAAACAGGGTCGTAGATAACAGCTTGACTACTGGGCTTTTAAATATGGCTTTCTTATAATTTACACAAAATTCAAATAAATAGATTGACAATTACAACATATCTTAACAATATTTGTTTTTACCTGTGGTTGATATTCGCATATTACACCGAAATTCATTCGATATTAGTTGTCGCCCTTTCTTTCCGAACAAAATTTCACAAAGTCATCTTAGCAATATTATCCAAACTGCCNTATTACAGGTTCCGACAAGTAAAGAATTTTTATAGTCCTGCCACAAATAAGCTATATATTGATTATTGACCATTTGTGACATGCTATAACGAGCAAAAATTTAAAAAAAACTAATAGGTACTGTACGTTTAAAATTAATAAATACAAATGCATTCTGACAGTGAATGAGTTAATTATGCTTTCTATTTGCAAAATTCCTCAACCTTAACACAAAATAAGAAAAAAAGTGAATTTTTAAGAAATTTGCGGATTTCCCGGGTTAAAAAAACAACCGGGATCCCGGAATCCCGTTTGAGAAACCCTAGTATCTACCAACCAGATGATGATGTTACTAACTTTAATGTTTATGTTTCAGCCAAAGCCAGAAATAAATCACATGTACTGTACATTTAAAAAACAATGTACATTTGTTTGTAGTTTTTCATTTCCTTTTATGTTTGATCTTGCTAATTCAAAAACTCAGGATAGCGAGAGTGCAATATGAATTTATGGACTTTTCATTACAAATCTGTTTGAAATAATAGTATACTAACTACTAATTAAAAAATTAAAGAAATATTCTTTTTTTTAATAATTTTTATTTACAGAAATGCAAGATTTACTCGCATTTGTTGTGCAGATTTCTGCATAGCAATAATTAAACATAAATCGGTCGACTCAAATTCAGTCATCTGCTGGTGTTAAATTACACAAACGGACATATAAACACGGCAAAAAATAAAATATCTTGCAACCATAAGAAAATTTCACTTTAAAATATTACATTTTGCAAAAATCACAGTCACTATCCCTTTGGACGCACACTAAATTCGTATGATACGGTACAGTACATAGAAACTGCAACCGAATACAGTCGACAAAAAACAAAAACCACAAGTATTAACAAATGGGAAATGATACAAAATTTAAATAAATATATGTATATATTTATTTATTTTATTAAAACTGCTCTTTTAAAATTAAACTGATATTCAATATTTTTTTTTTTTACTGAAAAATTGTTATCAAAATTTGAAAACAAACAATGAATTAAATTGTAAGTAAATTATTGAGTGTATGCTAATTACAAGTTCTCTCTTCTTTTCTTACAAATGAGGTGTATAATGCATTGACATGTAGGTTATAAAATTGTCAGAAAAATGTTTTAATATAGGATGATTTTTTAAGATATGCTTTCTATATATTAATGAAAAACTAACAGAATTTTATAAAAACAAAAATGTTGTTGTATGTAACAGTTTACCGAATTGCAATAGATATATACACATCATCATAGTGCATGATAAAATGATCTTTGTAGTGCCAACTAAGTTCCCATACATATTTTTGTTTTCATTAAATATTTTACTGACACCAACAGATGACAGAAACCCTAATTCAATGGACCTATTTATTTTTTTTTAATGATAGGCATTGATGAACGAATGATTTTCAGGCAGGATACTAGATAGGAATTAATTGTCCTAAGCACCTATGTATTTTTGTCACATAAATGCTAATAAATTGCTTGCATAGGCCATAGGTTTAACATTTGGATGAGGCTGAAAATAGAAATTGTTCATGATGTATCTTTCTTATATTAAATTAGAATACAGAGTGGCATTGACAATGTGAATAAGGAAAATTACCCCTATCACATTCAAAAAATACCCAAGTCAACCTACTCTCTTCTTCAGGAAATCATTTATGACTGATGTATTTTGTCCACTCCTTAAATTGTTTGACTTTCTCTTATGGCTTCTCCACCTCTTGGTTTCACAGCGTCCTTTTGCATCTCATTTATTAACTAAGTGCCGTGACCTGCCAGCTTGATAAATCTGTGAAATGCACCTAATTAAACATCATCATCCCTTTATTGATTATAAAGATTAGAATGTATACAAGCTCATAATGGAATGATGATTTTTAATTAGGTGCATTTTGGATTCTCACACTTTGTAACCTTTATAATTACAATATTAATGAAAAGGAAAATTTGATTCCTAAAGCTAAAATTTTGAAAAAATGCCTTTCTAATATTTTCTATTATAGAAAATATTGAGAGAATTGCAAATGCACAAATATATACTTGCAACATGCAAACAACTGAAGATTTCAAGAAATGGATTTAACATTAGTACAATGCTGGAACATCAAGATATTGAAACAATTAAATTTCTGAAATTACCCACCACAATTGAAAAATTCCCAAAACTGGGTAATTATCCATACATTGCCAATGCTAACACAAAGTTAAAAAAAGTGTGATACTTACTACTGCACTATAAGTTACAAAATTTGGTTTCAGATCTCTTCCATTCATAGTTATGAAAGCTCCTTTATTTCCCATTGTGTCACTAAAACCAAAATTAAATTAGCGACTAATTTAAATTTGAAGAATGCCTATTGATAAGACTTACCAATAATTTGGAGCCGAAAATACAGTTATGCATTTTCCATCGTGCATGACTTCGTAACCTTCCGCTTTCACTTCGTGACTACGAATAATGTAATCTAAATTATTATGAGTTATAAACTTTTTGGTAACGTCAGGACCAAACTGGATTCCAACACCCCTCTTACTGGGCGAACGTCCCTTTTGTGGTTGGGGATCAGACCATAGTAATTCACACATAATACCTAAAAACAAATTCTCTTAAGTTGTATTGATCAATTCAAACAGATGCACTTTTACTTACCCTCTTCTGGTGGCTGTCTGTTTCTGTCTGTTTTTTCTATATCTTCTAATGTAACATCATCTTGAGAAAATAAACCACCGTGCATAACCTAATTGTTAAAAACTCATTAATTACAAAAATAACTACTTATTTATTTTTCTTTGCATATTTTTAACTTACCAGTATTTTTTTATTTATACAATATGCTAATGGAAGAAAATTAAATACTTCTGTAAATAATTCTGCCATCTGAGCAGAATATGTAATTATAGTTAAGGTTCTTTATCCTCTAATTAATTTTACCAGAAAGATTTATACAGTAGAGAGTCATTATCCAAACCACTTGGGGACCGGGGTTGTTCAGATAACTGATTATGTATGAAAAAATATATTAACCTATCCCAAATTGAAATTTTTCTCCGTTGCGTGTTGCTTCGTGTTGAATTTTCATCAATGTTAAGCCTAATGTAAACTTTTTAAAATAATAATCGTGGCTATTGTATCGTTAAAAATTATTTCTTTATTTTGTACAAACAAAAATATATTGAAAAATATAAAAACAAAAAAAAAAATACTTTAGAAGTTAATCTAGTATCAAAAAACATTCGATTCAGCACGACACACAGTCCTCAAAAAAACACTACACAAAAGTGCCAGTGCTGCCAGCTAAAAAACACACACCAACATAAAAAATATCGGAGTAGCCCAAGACATAGCCAAAGATTGCAGCACCACAGCACTAGCGGAAATTTAAACTTGCCAACTGGAACGCTTTCGGTTAACCGACGTTTCGGATAAACGACGCTCTTCTGTAATTTAAAAGTTTTATGATTTACAAATTAAAAACTATAGGTTATCTAGAATATGTAACAATCAAATGATCTTTTCATTCAACCTATTTATAAATTTAATTAAAAGGATATTTTGATCTGACTTCACCTTCAAACCCGTACATTTGATTCATTGTTTCACTTTCATGATTGCCTGAAAATAACAAAATTAATATTTAAATGTTACACAAATGTTATCTTAATAACATACATTATATCTTACCTCTAGACATGTAGAAATGATTAGGATAAAGCAATTTAAAACCAAATAATGTAAAAATGCACTCAACAGAAAATGATCCTCTATCAACAAAATCACCATTAAAAAGCTTTGGTAGGAATTAAGAAAAAAATTTCAGAATAATAATGTAAATAATACAGTAATATGTTTTTGTTTGATAGTTTTAAAAGCTTAAAAAAGATACATAAGGATTTGTTTCGGAAGGAAGTCCATTCAGTTCAAATATATTGAGCAAATCATAATATTGTCCATGAATATCTCCACAAACCGTAAATTTGCTATCCTGATAAAATATTTAGTATTTATGTTTTCTTAATATTTTTTATTTTAATAATTAAAATATCAACTACTTACTGGTGGAACATCAATATAAACTAAACTAGGTGAATTTTGAAATATTTCTTTTATATCCAACAGCATCTAAAATTTAATAATATAACATTGCTATTAATTAGACTTGTACAACTTAAATATTAAAATAATATTTTTTTGACAAAAGAAAAATTTTATTATTAATTCTGTAAATAAAAAAAACTGTTGTATAATTATTTTAATAATGTTAAATTGAGTTTTAATTAAATCATTTACTTAATAAATATTTTTAAATTTATTTTTTAGAACATTAATGTATGTTAATATATAATACTAACTTTATAAGCATATTTCCTATGTAATTTTTTCCCATCTTTAAAAGCAGATGTTAACTCTTCCATAAACTTTTTAGTTACTTTCCCATCTTCTAATTTTGGTCCTATGTAATTATCTTCTATTGCTAAAATAAAATTTGTAAAAAAAATTTAACTTTTTTTGGGATTAAAAAAAATTTTTTAATTGGATAATAAATGAATATTTATATAATATTCATTTATTATCTAATTACTATATTCAGAATAATTTAATTTTTATTTCAATGAATTTAGAGTGAATGTAAGAATAACAATTTTTGAATCTGAAAGAAATTCTTTTTGTAAAATGTTAGTTACTGTAAAATTTTAACTGAAATTTCACTATAATGAAAACAGGTTGTATATTGTATTGTAATTTATAGGTATAATCATTATCTATTTGTAGTATAAATTTATTCTTAACATTGATTTCAATTGACATATCAATAAAATAATTTCAGTATCACAAAATTTAAACTTTCATTAGCAAGCATATAGCTTGTGTATTTTTATAATTCTACCTTTTCTGAATTAGTTAATAAATATTGATCATTAAGACTGCACATAAAGAAAGCTAGCAATATTTTTCCATTTCAATTTATCTTAATGCTAGAATTGTAATATTGTTTTTCATTAAAAATTTTATTTCATTTCAGTAATTACAAAAGTTACTTTTTGTTATAATTTTAGAAAACAATTTTTAAATGGTAATTTTAAATTATTAAAATACATTTATTTTCTAAATGTCTATAACGTTCTGCTTTCTACCAATATGAGTCTATTGTAAATGTCTTGTTTTAATTATAATTAAGCTAATCTAATTAACAACATATTTTTACTTAGTAAACAGAAAAGTAATTACCACGATTTCATACAGAAGAACAAATTCATATAAACATAATTAGATTAATTTCCCAAATATAAATTAATAAAGTTTTAAATATAAAAATTATCATCAATATAAAAATAGCTACATAAATTATACATATACAGTACTATTAAAATAATTAAATTTAAAAAATTACTTAAATATAATGTTAAAATATTAGCAGTTCGTGATATTATTTAAAAAATGATATAATAAAGTTTTTATTTTATTAATAGCACAAAATATTAAAATTTGTCAGGTTTACTTACTCATGCTATCAAGATTTATATCATCAGCTACTGACTTTTTTGTATCATCAACAGCTATTGCTTTTTCAAAAGCTACCCTTCTAACTATTTTATTACATTCATTAAACTTCATTTTTGCATCTCTGTCATTGGGTCTTGCTTTTGTCACCTTGAAAGAAACAAAAAATAAATAAATAAATAAAATTTAATCAAGAAAGATTAAAAATGGAATCATCAATAAGTTTAGTTTACTAAATGAAAAAAAAATTTGCATTTGTTTTAATGCAATTTGGACCTTAAATTAAAAATGTACTGAATACAGAAAATTTAATCTATTTCATTGAAATCAAGGCATAAATTTAATTTTGGTAAATTACTTAATCATAAGATTAACAATTTTCTAAAATAGATAAATAAAAAAATGATGGGTGAAATTAAAGAATTTTAATATGTCAATTTGCTGCTTACTAAAATTATTCTCAATAGTCTAAACTGAATTATAAAGCTGTTTCTTTGCAGACACACTAAGGTGACATATATCAACACTTGGCAACTTATTGACTATTTATTCAGTTGGGACGCCTTTTACATTACGCGTTTCGGGCATTGGCCCCTCTTCAGCCAACATAAAACACAAACCACTATTGTACAGATGTCGTACAGGATGGACAATTTCATATTTCATATACAACTTGGAGAACAAACAAGGTCGACGATAATCATTGGAGAACAAACAGGGTCGTAGATAACAGCTTGACTACTGGGCTTTTAAATATGGCTTTCTTATAATTTACACAAAATTCAAATAAATAGATTGACAATTACAACATATCTTAACAATATTTGTTTTTACCTGTGGTTGATATTCGCATATTACACCGAAATTCATTCGATATTAGTTGTCGCCCTTTCTTTCCGAACAAAATTTCACAAAGTCATCTTAGCAATATTATCCAAACTGCCAATTTACATAGAACATACTTAAAGCAATTACATTAATTGTACAAACTAGTAATT
>NW_019384439.1:568397-612820 GCF_000671375.1 Centruroides sculpturatus
TAGCTATAATCCTTCTGTTAATTGGTTTCAAAAATATATATATAAAAATGAATGTATGTCTGTCTGTTCGTCTGTCCTTCATGCATTACCACATCATTTATCCGATTGCCATGAAACTTTGGAAAGCTGTTTAATATACTCCTGCAAAGGTTTCTGGCATAGTACGATTGCCATTAAGCTTTGGGAAGTTTTTTAATACACTCCCACGAAGGTTTCTGGCATAGTACATTTATCCTACAATAGATGGCGCGCGTTATACAAGCATTTTACTGTGTGTTTGATTGATTTCAAATTGTGAAGACCATTTTCCCCCTCCAAAAAATACCTCTATATATGCATTTGTGAACTGTTATTTACGATATTTGTAATCATTTTTGTCTAATCACTTTATTTCAACTTTTTTTTTGCTAATTATGTATTCACTCAAACTTTGTTAAAACCGTAACTGTATCCCGAACAACAACCAAAGTTGTAGGAGGAAATTCGCCTATTTTACCGATCTAGGGATCCCCTTTTCCAAAATATTTTAATATCAACTCAAAATAATTTAAAAAAGACAAATTACAATAAAACGGTTTATTATCCAACTATCAGTAATTTCACAACATGCCAAGGAAGAGAGGAAGGAGCAATTAAATAATTAAAATTGTAAAGGATTAAATATATATATATAAATGGGGAATATCGCACTTCTAACAATCGCTGCAAGTGTGTGGGCTAAATTTGGAGAATCCATGCTTCTCACATGGACAACTGTATGTGGCCAGCTCACGCGTCGGAAANACGGTTTATTATCCAACTATCAGTAATTTCACAACATGCCAAGGAAGAGAGGAAGGAGCAATTAAATAATTAAAATTGTAAAGGATTAAAAAAATATATAAAAATGGGGAATATTGCACTTCTGACAATCGCTGCAAGTGTGTGGGCTAAATTTGGAGAATCCGTGCTTCTTGCATGGACAACTGTATGTGGCCAGCTCACGCATTGGAAAACCTTCTGATTTATTCGTGTATGCAGCAGACGGAAAAACAAAAAATATCATGTATCCACAAACACTCCAATAAATAAATAGAAATGAAACGACACTTTGAAGTGTTTTCCCGATGAAAATTAATAATATAATAATAATAAGTTTCAATAAAAATGATAAAATGCAAATTGAATTTTATCATAACGAGTTTGCTTGAATTTTGTTTCTTCTGAGATCGCAGCAATGTGTGACAGGTAAGCCAATTCTACTATAAAATTAACTATTCTAAATATTTTGAAATGAACAAAAAGAAACTTACAGCTTCAAAATCTTTTAAAGCCAATTTAAATTTTCCTAGTGACATATATGCTGCAGCTCTTCTATAATATCCCTGTAAAAAATGCAAAGAAAGAATTTAGTTCAATTTATATTTTAAAATTAACTAAAAATAAAAATTATTACATAATGGATATAACATTTTGAATTACAAAATCACAAAAATTAGTTTTAAGAAATAAAATGCTATGAAGTAATGTTTTTACCAGTAAATGTATCATAAATCAATAAATACAGTTCTTAATACTTAAAAAATAAATCAAAATGCTTTGCTTCAATCTGAAATAGTTTAAATTTCTGTATTATTATTTCTTGCATAAATTTACTTATTCTAAGATCAATCTGTAATCATGTGAAAAAAAAACCTTTCTTTTTTACTTTATATAATAAAAATTTTGATAATACCTATAAAATTCAATAGTATTTATAAATTTTACCTAGTCAAGATAGTTGTTATATTGTTCAGTTCAGTTTATTGGAATGGAATGGTATTTGAGTATCAGTCTGAGGAGAAATTTTTGATAACAAATCAATGATTATCATTCCAATATTACAGGTCATTTGCTGAACAAAATAATTTCAAATAAAATTTTATTACAAACTGGTTGTATGCTAAATATATTATTATTGTTTGTCCTATTTGATCATCAAATTCAAAGAAATATTTTTAAAATGTATAAACCAAGGTCCTGAAAGACAAATTGCTTAATTAACACACACATATATATGTATATTACTGTTTATTAATTACAAGATTTATGTCAAAAATAAGGATTGATCAGTGATTAAAATAAAATTAACAAAGAATTTTATAACTAGTTAAAGTAGATATGTAGCTGTTTCTTACTATTCAATATACAGTAGTTGCTGTTTTCTTTCAAATGGTTTTGGTAACAAAGTACAGTGGGTTAACGAACAGATCGGTTAACGAACAGATCGGTTAACAAACAGATTGGTTAACGAACAAATTGGATAACAAACACTTTTGCAAAAGATTTTTATGATCAGACAACGAACACATGATCGGATAACGTAGACTTCACTGAACAAACATAAAAAGAAGTGACGAAAATAGCAAAATAGCAAATACCATTGATTTTCCTTTGTCTTCAGGTAACTTTTTGGATATATACTGATCAGATAGTATTCCTCGAACTTTGAAATACTCCCTTGTAATACCAGCCTTTTATTTTTCTGACAAACAATTCTTTTATAGTATTCGCGAGACTGTCGGGCGGGCACTCATTAAGTTTTGTGTCGGTTTTTATTTTCAAAAGGTGAGAGTATAATAGCAAAGATAGCGAGTGGGCAGATGTCTGATGTTGCTGGGCAGTATGGTTTGAACAAATCTACAGTAGGGCGCAGTTCAATCTTACCTAAGAAAGATATAGTATAATTAAGAAAAATCAAGCAGCTAAAGGAATAGCAAATATCACATCTGAGAAATAAAGAACATTGAAGAGCTCATAACGGAACCTGAAATGGATCTGACAACAGAAGAATGCCAAGAACTCTTGAATAAAGAAAACCAAGAAACTCAGCGAGATATGTTTTATTATGAAAAAGAGGATTAATGCCAATATCTGCTATTAATTAAAGATCTTTTGAAGAAGTGGGGAATCTCAGATCAACGGTATTAGAATGGCATACAAACCAGGTTGAGGTTAATAGGCTTGGGGATCTCTACAATTACAATGCTATTAATTCTGAAAATCCTGAAGAAGAAAAAAAGCGATTAACATTAGACAGATTATTTAACCCCCACAAACAAAAAAAACATGACTAATAAAAATGCAAGTCTGTGTATATATGTATTTTTATTATTACATATAAATAAACGTAGTAAGAAAGTATATATTTTTTATTTTTTGGGGTCAGAAAAAATTAATCAAATTCCCATACAAACCTATGGTAAATTGATAATCGGTTAACAAACAATTCGGATAGCAAACACAGTCTTGGAATGGATTATGTTCGTTAACCGATCACCCACTGTACCAATTTTTTTTAATCCTCTTTACACAGAATATATATACATGATACATGAAAGACATCGGCCATACACAAGGTGCTTAGCTGGCAGAAAAGAGGGCAAAGGAAAGGGGAAGGAGGGAGAGGAGATAGACAGTAGAGAAAGGTAGGATCCCTCTGAACGGCATACGTATGACAACTGTATCTTCTATGTTTGTCGTTGGCATGCAGTTTTTAGGCTGCAAGATCGTAGTCCCCCGAAGGGTCTAAAAGAAAACCTGAGTGTAGCAAACATCAATAATTGAGTGCTGCCACAAATAGCTAAGTGTAGTAGAAGTTAGTGCCAAGTGGCTGTTAGTAGGAAGACTTACCTACTTAATACTAATACAGAATATATACAGAGGATGGCTCAAAATGTTTTAATCTGAACTGTTAAATTTTTTGCACTGTACAGACTGTAGTGTGCGAATGTGTATTGTCATGAAAGAGAATAATACCTTGTTGCCGGTTCTGAATGGCACATCTGAAAGTTTCAAAAATGTTTTGCAATACATATTGGATAAGATCATTGTTCCTGGCTTCAGAATATACATAATAAAGACACTTTTTGCAACCCAAAAAATAGTAGCTATAATCCTTCATGTTGGCTGGTTTTGTTTAAATTTTTTTGCACTTTGGTGAAGATGGGGGGGATACATTGCACAGATTGTTGTTTTGACTCTCCTTCACATAAGAAATCCATATTTTGTACCAGTGACAATATGGACAAAAGTTCTCCCTCTTACATGTAATGGTCCAAGATTGCATGTGCAAATTCCATTCTTTGGTTTTTGTGCATATCATCCATCAACATTTATAGAACCCATCTTGTGCACAATTTTGATAGATTCCCACTAAAAAATTTGCCTAATACACCCTAGATGATGAAATATTGGGAAATTCCTGCATAAGAACATTAACTGTAAAATGACAATTTTCTTGAATTTTCAAGTTCATACATCTGAAGTCATCTTTCTGAACATTGGGCCTTCCATTTCTTTCTTCATTGTGCACATTTGTGCAGCTTTCCTTAAACTAGCAACATACTGTCTAATCTTTCCTTCATTCATTATTTTAGACTTACAAATTTTTGCATATTTCATAACTTTCTGCATCACTACAGTGAGAAATTGGATTATTAATCTGACTTCATAATTGGCAGAACTGTTTATTCTTACAGCCATTATAAATTGCTGTCATGGAACAGAAAACAAGACTGATAACAAAATGGCTGGCAGCCATCAAGCAAATCAGTGAAAGTTACTGCACATATGCAAATTCTATACACTGGGTTTAAGCTGTTGCTAGTTTTTTTGATGAAATGCTACAAGAATAGTGACATGTTTCACTAAAAAATTAATGCTTTCCAGGTTGTTAAAATAGTTAACAACTGACATTTTAAAGATGTTTACCAATTACATATAGTTGGCTAAAGTTTATAAAATTATAATTGTAAATGTCCTTCTCTCAGATTATCCTCACGTAGTAACAGTTATTGAATTTATTCTTTCACTTCCAGTGAACACTTAAGCATGGAAGAGGTTTCAGTGAAATGAAATTAACAACAACTCCAATTCAAAAGTCTTAATGTAAAAAATGTCAGCAACTTGTTGAACATCTCCATAAATGACTCTCCAAGACAGGAATTTGATTTTCATTCAGCATTTGTTGCCCGGTGTGAATCAAAACCAAGAATAATTGTTCAATAATGTGTGATGGTTGTGGGTTGTAACAATAGATTCATCTTTCATTAACAGTGCAGTATACTGTAATAATGTACTGTACAGTATCTATGTGAATAAACAAATGTTTAAACAATAATGTATTATGTATTTTTCTGAGCAGCCTTGCAGGTGAGAAATGTTAGTTACAGTTTCTAAAATTTTGTTTCAGTTTTTTCCCAGCATAAACCCTGAATATAATATTGTCAACAGACTAACTAGCAACAGCCTGTAATTTTGATATGTGCCTTGTATATTTTTTAATACTATGTATAAATAATATATATATGTAGTATATAAAATATAACTGATCTTTATAATTAAACTGTTTTGTAACAAAATTATAAATAATACAAAAAGCAAAGTATAATAATTATATTATTATAATATGAAAATCTTTGAATCTTGTTTTGATCATGAATAAATATCAATATGGATAATGTTTATATCATCAACAAATTATTAATTTAATTTATTTTTTAAAATTCTACCTTCAGGAACAATTAAACAGGAATAAATAATTGTATTCATTCTGTTCCGACTTATGGAGGATCAACTTTTTTATGGAAGTTCAGAACTGTTTATCCACAGATAACTCTATTCAGGAGGCCCTTCTGGCAAAATGCATTTAGAGGATTTATTGGTATAATTAAAAGAATTTTTCTGCAGTTGGATTTGCCTTTCTTTTTTATTTTTTACTTTTATTGCATTATTTACATAATGTTTTAAAGTTTATCCTCTATAAGTCAGAACGGAATGAAAATTTAATTTTTGTGTATTTTTTACAATACAATTATGTGATTTTGATACAATAATCTGACAAATAAATAAATTTCATATTTATTCCATTAAGTAACAAAATTTCTCTATCTTACTCAAGATACATATAAAGATAATTCTTATAACTCATGGGAAAAAATTTGATTTCAAAGACTTTTAAAAATATTTTCTGTTAATTTAATATGAAAAACAATATTAAATAAATGTATGTTTATTTGTAATACATTTCATTATTTATTTGTCATTTAAAAAACTACCATAATTATTTTGAAAAAAATCATAATTTAGTATGTTATAATTCCTTTACAATAGTCTTTTTATACAGAAAAACCAATAGTAAAAATAATACAGTTTCTATAACAAATCTTTCATTGATCAAACTATAAGTTAATCAATAAGACAATATTTAACATGAAAGATAAATTTATTCTTTTAATCTTACAGTCATGTTTGAATGTTGTTCACATATATGATTTAATATTTGCTTTCTTATCATATGTTCAAAGTACTTTCTATATATTCTTTGCACTTTATTCATTATTGGAAACACCATTAGTTTGCCTGTTCAGGCTTATATTTCAAAATGCAAGTGACAAAATACTGAACAATGCATAAATAAAACTAATTCTGAACATTTTTAGAAAATTATTTAAAAAAATCTTTTAGAATATTTTCGTCATCGTCATCAACATTCCGGTTAAGTGTAAGATCGAAATCGCAATTGTTCGTAATGATGATCCCTTTTAAATTAATTAAATATATTGTTGTTTGTATAAGGTAACGAGACACATGCGCGATCTGTTAAAGTGAGATGCCTCCCAGGAGAACTTTTATGAGAAATTACCCATATTTATGTGTTACTAACGTGAAAAAAAACCCCAGAAAACTCCACGTGACCAGCTCGTTGTCAAGGTGCGAACCCACAACTAGTGTTTAGTAGTTTTATCCACTCGGCTATTGGTGGTCCATTAAATATACCGTTCTTAAATTATCACCATTGTTTTTTGTGTTTAAAGCAATTAAAAATGTGATAATTCATCTTTCATAATTGTTATCAATACTTTATTAGAAATAAATGATTTCAAGTATACAATATTTTGATAGTTATTTATTGTTTTAAAATGTTTGAAATCATTAAATTAAATTATTCTAACAAAATTCTTTACAACTTTTAATTATATTTTAACTAAAACTTTTATTTTATCATCTTTCAAATTTAGTTACAATGCTTTAAATCTGCTTCATCTCATACATACTTTTGAAGCAATTTCTATTTTGATTCATTACTGTTTTGATATTTACATAAACCGATGACTAATAGAAAAGGACTCTTGTGCTTTTCTATTAGTATTCAATGAAAAATTATATTTCTAAACATTATTAAACTTACATGAATTTCCTAGTCCATTACTCTAGTGCTTATATTTATGAATTATGACATTACTCTGGCTTTTCAAAGTAAATATAACTTTTAATTAACGTTATGTAGTATCTTGAAATATTTCAATTATTTTTCCGTAAACTTTTCATTAAAAGTATCTACAAAACTTTTATAACTAATTGATTTCTTAGCCATTATCTTTTTCATAAACGAGTTTCTTAATAATTGTTCTCGGTACTTTTTTTTAATTATGTATTTTTTCTCTCGTAATAAATTTATATATAAGTCATTTATTTATTTATTATATTTTATATAGTTTTTTTCCTATAAAAGAAAAATAAAATAAATTAATTAAATTGAAATTCCACACGAGAATAGATATGTGAAATTTGAAGTTTGAAAAGCTTTAGATTATATATAAATACTAAAATAATTTGTATTAAATTTAATTTAAAAACATTTTAAAAAATAAAAACTTTATTAAAAAAAAGTTTAAGAACCGTAATTAATTAATCTATATAAATATATAAGATAATTATATTCAATGTCTGTAATAAAATCATTTACATTAAGCACCGTAAAATGAGATGACTTTGATCTTTTCAAGTATCTTTGATCATATATAAATTTAATTTTCAACATAACTTTTGTTCTGATGTCTATAAAATTATAAGATTGATGTTTACAACATTAATTCTATAAACGAAGACATTAAATTTATACTTACCATAAATAGAAATGTTCAGGATCAAATTTACAGATGATGAAAGACATTCCGAAATATCAAAATTACCCAAGAAAGTACTAAAAATATCGATTAAATAGCATTAATTCTTTAAATTAATAATCAATACAGAGGAGAATTTATCTTTTCACGTGATACTTTATATGTTCTGAATTTATAGTAATGCACTTTAGAAGAGATTTACAACTTTCCAACAACACTTGTTTTCTAAAATGGTACCTAACCTTATCAACTTCCAATAACCCTCATCTCTTGTGTTGTTCGATCAGTTTTCCTTTTAACCAATACCAAAGAGACCGACTGGTATTACTGAGAATAAGTTTTAACTAGATTTCAAACCGAGCAAAAGCAAAGAGTAAATAATACTTTAGTTCTGAAATTACTTACATGACAAAAAGGAAGACATTTGATATTAATTAAAACTGCCTTTCAACAAAAGATATTAAAATTTGTAAGTCAAGTTAAGCTCTCACACCTTTATAAAATGACAGGTAGAATTAACTTGTGAAGAATTTTAATCATGACTTCATTAAATTTACAAATACTTTTATAATATAATATCATGCATTTGTTCTGATGATGACGAACGTATAGACTTTTCAAATGAGAATTATCGATATAATTTATTATATATTGTAAACTTCTTTATGATTTGTTTATTGTAAAACATGTAATTTACTTTTACTTTCATCATAAAGGACATTATGACTTACTTTAATATCCCATTGTTTTCTAGTAGAGAAGCTAGAAAAATAGCTCAAATGTAATGCAAGAATGCAGTCCTTTCTGTTCATTTTTTTTTCTAGATTGGTTAACTGGATAGAAAAAAATAAAGTATAGCCTTTGTCTAACCGCACAGACTTCCAATTAGAGTTCTTGTCAGTCTTTTCAATCCATTTATCCACATCTGTCAAGTAGGTTCTTGAAAGTAACTACGCTAAAGTTTCCAAGTCAGTAAAGTTCTGTTTCTACTTTTCTACTGATGATCAAAGATTAGTTTATTGCTCATTATCGATAGCATCAAGGATATATTTTTATCGCATTAAGATAAAATTGTAAATCATAGTATTTCACGCCATTTAATGGAATTATACAACGTTATAATTCATATATTAACCTTTAAAATCATATAATAAAAATATGTATATAAAAAGATAATATTTATACATAATTCTTAAATAATTGTATTGTCATTTTTAGATAAATTATGAACATATTTCCATTAAAATATCCTTATCAAATTTTAATCAGATTAATCGAATTTATATCTGATAAATTTATCTGAATTATTATATTATTATTATTTTTCTTTCTGAAGAATAAACGCATTTATTTTCGAAAATTGAATTAAAAGAGAATCAATATCATTAGCAACAAATTAAAGAATGTGACTTTTTATTTGTGTAATGATTAGTGAAAGCTCGGTAATAATTAAATGTTCTCTGGCATGCAATAAATTAATAGAAAATCTTGTTAATAATACAGCATTTACATTTGTTTTTTTGTCTTTTTTTTATTATTAAAGTAATGCTGCTATCTCGTTAGTTTCAGGCGTGATAATAAGCCTGAAAGACAATAGTAATGTGTTTTTCAAAGAAAATTTTTCTTAATCTTACTTTATCAAATTATCTTATTCTTGTATATCGTTTCAAGGTTCATTAGACCAATCTCCTTAAATATTAACACAACAAATACTTTCTCTTAGAATCAATTCATTATCTTGATGTCCACTTTGATGTTTAAATTTGAGTAATTTAACTAAAATCTATTCGTTATTATTTAAAAAAATAAAGCAAAATTATCAAATATAATAGAGTTTTAAAAGTTTAAGATAAATTTAAATAATAAAAAGTATTTTTCACACCAAGCAAATACATGCTAAATATTTATACTATTATGATAATGGTGAGATTAAAAAATATGTATAAATACATGTAATATTTAAAATATTAAATAGTTTATATTAAACATTTTTAAGCTTTTATTTTTCATTTTTTTAATATAACTTTTACAAATTATTTTTATAATTTTCGTGTTTTTATGTTATAAAATGCAAAGAAAAATTCTTTCAATTTTTGTATTATTTATAACAATTTTTTGGAAAAATTTCCTAAACGAATTCCTTTCAAATAATTTCACAAGTATTCTTTTCAGACGAAATTTTGTGTTCTACTAATTAATCGAACGGTCATTCTTCGAATGCGTTAAGGGAAATCTGAGGAAAATGCAAACAGTTTCATTGATCTTCTAACTCATTAAGGTTGCATACTTTGACTTACAAAGCCATTAATGACGTGGGATTTAGGGACCACTAATCTTTGGTAGGCAGTCACTCCAGCCTTGTTTGAATTTTCATCATTTGACAGAAACTTCCTTTCTAATAAAATGCATAATTTTAGATCTATTCCTTTTGACTGCTTACTTAAGTAATATTGATGTTAAAACATAACATTCTGATTAATATGCCATTATCTATGAAAATTAATGTAAATTGTTATATTTAGGTTTACATTGATTTTCATTATAATAAATTATCAGCTACTTAATGTAACCTTTGTATTATTTTCTTAAATGGAAAAAAGTTTTAATTGTTCCAATCAATATAGAATCGTTAATAGCAACACTTTCAGGCAGATATTGAATTTCTTTATAATTCTTTGCCTTTTATTTGTAAAATGTTCAATCATTATTTCTTTTATTCTTATTTTTAACAAAAATAAATTATGTTTTACATTATAAAGCAACAGAAAGTACTTTTCTAATACTAATTAATCTTATTTTCTTCTTGTTTTTAGTTGAGGTTTAAATTTATATTGTAAAGTGTTCTTCGGTTATTAAAAAGTTCAGTTAATTATTTAATAAAAAAATATTTTAAATAAATATTATACCAGTTTATATACAAAATATTCATACATTTCTGCATTATTTTTGCACTACAAAATCGTACTGTTACTACTTTCTTCTGAAAATTAAACAAAAGTATTGTCATTAATGTCGATATAATATTATATAAATTTTTAGAAAATCTCTTGTAGGCTTTTATTCTTTAGCACTATATATGACGATGTTCTACGAGAACAAGTAATTATACCCCCAAAAATATACCGGCCGAAAATAAGGAATAAAACAAGCAAGTAGAAAAAACAAGTGCCTACATAAAATCTACACATGGGAAATTAATTGTGTAAAGACAAAAATAATCTTTAAAAATATATAATTCCTTTTTACAAATATTCTTAAAAGCTTTATAATCCAGATTCATTTAACTATGTATACTACCTCATAATACAATGAACAGACAGGTAAATATATTAACTATTTTATATTATAATAAAGAATATATAAAGATGTAATTTAAAGGATCTCACTTCTTTACGAGTTAAAAAAATCTCTGAATAAAATTAATAAAACAAATAAAAATTAGTTTTTCTATTGATCAAAAGAACGAAGAAGCTAAAAATCCAATTCTGATAACCTATTGTTTTAGTCAATAGGTTGATCAAAGGGTTAAATTTCTCTCTGGCATATTAAATTTTCTTCCAGATTGAGAAACATAAAGAAGTTTTGTGTTCTTTATATAGTCACCCTTTATGTTTGTCTTCTTTTTCATTCATAAATATACTAAAAAAATAAACAAAAAATATCAGAAGGAACATTTACACAATCCTTATATCAAATTTTTATATAAATTTCGGAGTCTTTTAATGGCTAGGGACAAATACCACCCTTTCTTCTACATCTGTCTGCTGAAATTTCTTATATACTTTTTAAAATTCGGTTTATTAATCTCTTTAGCATAAAGTTAACGTTTCATAATTATTCACAAAAATTTTCGAATTAAGAATTTTTTAAAAATTTCAGCAATAAATTGATTTTTCATACATGTACTACACCATTAAATCATTCCACATAAAATTATCCATTAAAATTTTATGATTTGGGATGATTTACTATAAATCATAAACATATCTTCTTTAACATACTTTTTTGTTGTTATTTTACTAATTATAGTTAATTGCATTTTTTTGGTACAAAAACTGGAAAATAAACTTGAATAAAAGCTTTAAAATTATACAACACATAAAAATTTTTATCTTTATTGTCATATTTTACGTAAATGTTATTATCTATAAAAGAAAAATATTGATCAAATAATTAATATTAATGTTTTTAATTACAATTTAAAATATCTTTTAATGATTTTCTAATTATGAATGTACAAATAAAAAAAATGATTATTATAATATTTATTTTTTTATTTAGTTCTAATGAAAATATATATATTCGTAGAAATGTCTCTAAAATAAAGCAAAAATCCCCCGCTTTACGACTGATATAAGTACGAAATACCATAGCCATGTTTTCATCAAAACAAATATAGCGCTTACATAAGAGTTTTAACTATATAATATTATATCCTTATGATATTATAAATTCATATAGGTTTATTTCCAAGAAAATAAATTCAATTTTTTACATTGAAACTAAGGGAAATAAAAACGCTTCGCTTTACGACGGATTATTAAACGAGAATAAGAAGTAATTACAGTGTAATTTATATAGTTTAAAAGTTTATAAGTTACTTTCTTTAATTATATTGTAAAGTAAATATAGTAAGAAGTTATTAGAGTTCATTAAGCGTAGTTCTATGTACTTTCTCATAATCAAATTATAGCAATTAATAATAAAGTCAGTTAATATAACTTTAAGAATATATTTCTTGTCAGATAGTAAGAAAAACGAGCAACTATTTATTGTGACATCGTCACAATGTCGGGCTGTAATTTTTCATTGAAACGTTCTCGATTTTAGTAATGTCTTACCCCTGTACATCAAACTTTTCCTGTTAACAATAGAGTCATACCGTTCAACTAACTCTGTTCTAGTGAAAGTTATGAATACTGTGTTACCCTTATGGATCTATTACCCTTAAACTTTCCATATCTGGTCTCGAATTTCATCTACATAGCTCCGTTCTCGAGATTAAGAAAGGATATACAGACAGACAGCCGGCAGTGGGAATTTATAGGTGTTAATTTGATAACTGCAGCACAATAAACATTACTCTTTTAAATATACAAAATTCCACAACAAAAATAAAATCNTCACAAATATTTTAATATTTTCAAATATCATTAAAACAATTTGTCCATTTCCTTAAAGTTTTTTATTCAGTTCATTAAAATGCTGAGTGATGCCCCCGCATAAGAACATTAAATCATTTAACCAATCTATATTTGAAAATTCGTCTTTTTCATTCAAAAAGAGCTTAATTTCTTCTAATGAAATGACAAACCGAATAAGAACTTGACCGCAACTGAGCCATTGAACATTGTTGTATGTCAAAATCCCCGAATACTGGCACTCAATTTCCTCTAATAATTGTGCAAATTTTCATTTATTAAGACATCTTGCATTTATAAAGTTGATGACTTTTATTACAACTGGCATTACAAAATTGGAAAATGTTTTTAAACCTTGCTTTGCACATAGAACTTGCTGGTATATTATACAATGAAATTAAATCAGAGAATGTGTAATATTTTGCTTAAGATACTGAATAAAACCAATTTTTTCCCCACCATATCAGGTACACCGTCTGTTGTTACAGAAACAATTTTCTGTAAGTCAATATCCATTTCTTTAAATGCAATATCAAATTCTTTAAAAATATCAAGACCGGTACACTTCCTTTTCAAACGTTATTAGTTTCATTAGCTCTTCTTTCATTATATTGCCTGATTTATATCGAGCAAAAACTGTTAATTGTGCATAACCATTTACATCATTACTTTCATCTAAAGCAATTGAATACATTTCTGCATAATTTAAGTCGTTATGTATTTGCAAAAAAATATTTCTTTCTAATTCTACTACTCGATCTTTAATTGTATTGCAACTTATTTATTGGTAACTCATTTATACGCTTTATAATCAAGTGTCTTTCTTTAAAATCTGCAAACAAAGTAGCACTACATTTTAAAAATGCTTGTTTTACAAACTGTCCTTCTGAAAGAGGTTTCCCTTGGTGAGCAATGCAATGGGCAACTTGAAAACTAGCAGCTGTAATGTTATTTTTTGGAATCAAAAAAGTTCTAAAACACTGGTTTGTGAATAATTCTCTTTTTTCTTTTGTAAAAAATATGTTTTTTCCTCATCTGTTGAAAGGCTGAGATTAGAATGCAACTTTTCAAAATGTCTTTTTACATTGTATGTACTGTACATGAAATGACTTTTTCGTTACAAATTACACACAAAGTCGTTTTATTCTTTTCAATGATACCATATTTATCAAACAATTCTGTTTGATATGGTCTGGAACTTGTATTATTTTGCGTGGGTCATTCATTTAAAAAGCCTGTGTCGATCAGTGTCTGACCCGCAGGTCATAGGTTCGCCACCACTGGCCTAGGCTATGGTTAAATTTTGATATAATAATGAAAATAAATTTAACAGATCTTATTTATCTATAAAATTATAAAAAAATCATTAAAGATTAAATATAATTGGAAAGATCAGATCTATATTTTTAATATTACATTGAAAACTGACTATTTGTGTTTTAAAACTTTGGATTTTATTTCCACTTTCATAAGAAAAATAATTTAAAATATGAGATGACACTTTCTTAAAATTAATGATTTACATACAATACTTTGAAGGCTCATGATGATTAAGTCCCTTTACATAAGTATCCTGTGACAACAATCATTCAAACTGTATAATGCTAAAACTTGGCACCTAAACAAAATTTAAAATATATTTAGGTTTAAAAAGTAAATAGAAAATAAAAAAATTAATAAAAAAAAAATCATCATCTTACTTCTTTTCAAACTTTAACTCGCGAATTTGGTCCAATATTTTTATTAAATATTTCTTTTCTCTAGTGTGTCTATAAATTTAAAGTTTCAATAAATACATAAAAATAACTGAAATGAAATCTCAAATGACTTTTCCACTTACTTTTCAATAATTTCAGCCACACTGTTGTCAAATGCATTTTCATTTTCCATCTGAAATATATTGTATAATATTAAAGATACAATAAATAATGTATTTAACAAAAACTTTGTTCTCATTTTAACAATGCTAGCAACTATGGTAGTATAGAAGTGTTTCCAATTCTTATATACTGTACTATTTTGACTACAAGAATAGGGATTTGCAAGTTTAATGTTGAACATTAACTACTTTAACTTGCAAATCCTTTGGAGCAAAACCAATGAAACAACAAACTATTGTAACCCATGTCGATGAGCACTGAATCTATATTATTCAGTGATGAACCGTTTTCTGAAGATGGTCAAAACTCGAATTTGAAATTTAATAACTCCAAATCGCAGGTCACACATTTAAATAATAAATAATATATAAATAAATAAGAACAATAATAATAAACTCTATATAAGGGAAAAGAAAAGTTTGGTATTACATCATTACGAAATTGTGATGGCACAATTTCTTTTACAAGGCAAATGAATGCATTCTTTGATGCATTAAATGCAAAACTGCCCGAGAGCTACACTGAATCACCAAAACTGCAGGTATATTACTGATAAATGAAAACTTATAACTATAGATTTAGTGCAGCTTATTTAAATATATTTAAATTTGTTGAGCTGTTAAAAGACACCCTTTCTTGGCTTGATGCATGGGAACAGCAATCAACTATAGCAGACAATGGTCCAAAGCCATTCTTCCTCATGCAAGTCACTAGTGAAGTGATTTGTATAACCCTGCACAATTTCATGAACATTATCAAAGGTCTGTTGTTGCCTGGTTTTTCTTATGTGTTGACAAGGAAAAGTAACCAAAACCATCAGAGGTAAATGAATCTCACTGCTAATTTACATTTTATAAAGTTTACTAAAATTAAACTTTTGTAATTACACTTTCAGATGCTATGTTCAGCATGTGGTGACAATGATCATTCTACATCAGAACAGTTCCTACATTTGTACAGACTACAATCCTTATATAGTTTGGTAAAAACCACAAAAAAGAGGAAATGTATCCTGTGCATCTCCAAGTGATCTACTTCTGAACTAGCTAAAGAGGAATGGTGGAAGCATTAAACAGGAGCAATTAATGGAATTACAGGATGCTGTGTCCTCAGTTCTGTCAACTGACAGCTTTGATGGAGTCAATAATAGGGTAAATCAGATCATTCCGACTATATTCAGTATAGTGTAGATGATGCCATTGTATATTTTCTAGGAGACTATGTTGCATATACATGTGAAAATTCCTGCAGTAATTGCAGTCATTCTCTCTTATCTGAGCAGAAGGAATCAAGAGAGAAAACTGCAGGGCTTAACATAACCAAAAGCCATAGAAGACTATTACATCCTTCCAAACAGCTGCTGCATTTACTATGTTTATGTGAAAAACATATTTCTCAGCATGTGGAAGATAAGAAATTTGTTGTTGTTAGAATATTTGATGATATTGTAACAGATAGCAATTTGGCCTTAATCACTTTAAGATGTAAAGATCATTATGTACAATTAATTTTGCATACAATTAAGTTTTATGTAACCACAAGAATTCATTTTTTCACAAGAGAAGATAATAAGTTATAAGTAACAGTGGCCAATAAAAATGCTAGAAAACTAAGCAGTAAAGTAACTAATAGAATAAACTTTTATACTGAGGAACTTTTAATTTTCATTAATGTTTTCAACTCCACAAATCATCATCAAATGGATCAATATTTGAATATCAAAGAAAATTAAAAATATGAAGGTTTACAATAGAATAACTTACAACATAATTATGTTACCATACAAATAAAATAAAATAAAAACAAAAGAATGTGATATTTTGTGTTAATAAGAAATCAATCATTGAATATAGATATGTCTCATATTTATTATTGTTTTGGTAATATCATGTAATAAAAATGCAAACACAGATGCATTAATTTCTTTTTATTTTATGCCCTTTAAAAACTATCTCATGTATCTGATTTTTGTAATAAACTATATTTGCAAAATTATTAAACATTTATTTGATCTGTATAGTAATTCTACAATATTCATTATATGAAATAAAATTAAAAACATATATTCATTTAGAAAAAAAAAAGTTAAATTACCTCAATATGAGAAACAATAGTCTTTATAATAGCAATTGAAAGTTCCACAGCTAAAACTTCAACACTAGTCCTACTTGAAAAACACTGAAGTATTGTTGATAACTGTGACATAATCTAATATAAATAAATATTAAAAAGTAATAAATTAAGCAATTTCAATTTTTGTTTAAAAAATTTAAACTAGTAAAACTAACCTGAATCTCAAAGCGCTTTTTAACATTAAATGTAATTTTTTCCTTTGGTAAAAATGAAATTCTAGTTTGAGACCCAGAAAAGTTATCAGAACTGTTACTTCTTCCAATTTCATTTTTAAAATTCTCAGTTTGTTCACTACTTTAAATAACATATTAATGCTATGTTTGCTTTAATTTCCTTTTAAATAAAACTAAATTTCTTACCATTTGCTTGCAGTATGTTTTGATATATAATCCACTAATTCATATAAAGATAACTTCTTTTCGGAAAATTTATCTTTATCAAACGTTCGTATCTATTTTTAAAAAGTGATTGATACAAATAAGATGGGAAAAAATAAAAATTTTATAAAAAAATCAAAAAAACTTACTTTAATAATTCCACTTTCACCCTCTTTTAAAATTATAATATGAGGAATTTTTTGTTCTTGACAGAATTCAGTAATTTCTTCTAAGCTCTAAAATAATTTCATATTTTATTTAAAATAAATTGTGTTTATAAAATTGATTTAGGTAATAAAAATTAGCAGTACTTGTGTGATATCATAAATTAGTTGTGATCGAATACCATTTCCCCACAATTCTTGTAAAATCATGGATTTATCTTTTATCATAGATTTTGTTCCAATTGAACAAACTAAAACATCAATTTCACTTGAAATCTAGAATTTAAATATTATAAATTAAATTAAAAATTTGTCATGTTTATAATTTTAAGTCTAAATACCTCTTCTTTTTCAATCATTGCTGATATAATTTTGTCAACAGCAATGCTAATTCCAACAGCAGATTGATTTTCTTTATTACTGCTTGCTGAGAAGGAACTTATCTTTAATTTTAAAAAAAATATATATATTATATATATATATAAACGTGTGTTTATATGACACACACAATAAATAATCTAATATCTAATATATATGGAATTTTATATATTAGTAAAGATAATTCTGTTACAGAAACTTTACATACTAATTTATCATATCGACCACCAGCAGCTAACACATCCATTCCTCCTTTTTGATTATTTTTTTTTAATTCACATTTAACTTGAAATATGACTCCAGAATATAAATTAATATTATATACAAGTCCTGGAGTTATAAATATCTGTAAGTAAAAGTTGTATATATATATTAATAAACTAATTCAAAAGTGTAATAATAATAGTAGTGTTCCAGATATTATATAAAAATCTAAAAAGATATAATTTATGTCATACTAAAAAATGTACAATATTGAATGCATTTTACACAGTATACTACTGTATCAAAAAGTATCAAGAGGGTGCTGTCATTATTTGGTATGACTTTCATTGACATCTAGTAGCAATCCATATGTTATTATCTATTTTCATTTGCAAATAAATGTTTGTTTTGTGCATAAAAAATTTTTGCACCTGCACTTTTTCAAAATGTCTAGTGTAATTGAGCAAAGAACGTGCATTAAATTTTGATTTTGTAATGGAATCTACAAAATCATTGGAAATGTTGCAAAAAGCCTTTTATGATAACGGTATCAATGACTAGACTTTTAATGATACAAGATATTCAAGGAAGGCAGAGAATGTGTCAAAGATGGACATGCATTCCTGGTAGACCATCCACTTCAACTGACAAACAGCACATTATTCAAGTCAGAGATTCAGTGCTCGATGTTTATCATTAACTATTAGGGACATTATTGAGCATGTTCCAGTATAATTTGGATTTTGTCAAGCAATTGTAAAATATCATTTGTGCTTGCAGTGCATCACTTCTCAAGTTGTCCTGAAAAAGTTGAATTTTTTTCAAAAAACATGTTCAAGTAGCTGAGAAAATGTTTTCCAGGCAAATCATTCTTAAAATGCATCATTGCAGGTGATGAAACATAGATTTGTGCTTTTGACACTAAAATAGCTCAACAATTGAATGAATGGCATTCTAAAGGTGAAACAAGATTGAAAAGACCACAAAGTCAGGTCAAAAATCAAGATTATCTGACTGTTTCGGTCAACATAATCTTTGATTCTCATGATGTGCATCATGAATTCCTTCCAACTGACCAAATCAACAAAGAATATTATTCTGAACATTTTGCATCATTTGTGTGAAGCAAGTAAAAGAAAATGACCTGATTTATGGCAAAAAACTCCATGAATTTTGCATCATGATAACATAATCAGCAAGAGCATTGTGAGCAGGTGTGATCTTTTGGCCAAAAATTTAGCAAATATAGTCCTGCAAACTCTGTATTTATCCAATATGGCACTGTGTAATTTTTTACTTTTCCTTGACTAAAATTTCTGCTTTGTGGTCACCATTTTGAGTTGATTGATGTCATAAAACAAAATTGCTGTGAGTTCTGGTGGGATTTCATGAAAACAACTTCAAAGCATGTTTACAGATTGGAAAAGTTTGCCCCAAGAGCATTGCAGTGGGAATGGATTATACTTTGAAGGGGATAAAATAAATTTTGATAAATAAATTCAAATCTTGCATTTTATTGAACCATTCCCAATACTTTTAATCACAGGAGCTATGTATTTCATGTTTAAAAAGTTTGACTGACAGAATATAAATATAATGGTTGTTAAAGTAGCTGTTTTGTTTGAACCACAACTACAACAGATTGCATTTGTTCTATATTCCAAAAAACAACAATTTAAATCACTGAAGATAAAGCGTGTGTCCTGAAAATATTGTTTTCATCTCACAATTTTGGATTATTTCATGAACTTTTTGGAGATTGGTTTGTATTTTAATTGTTATTTGTTAGCTTTTATAACAAGTATCACTTTGTAAATTTTAGTCTATAAAAATTAGTCTAGTATAATATTAAATTCTTTTTTAATTTAATTACGAAATTATCTGAAAATCAGAATATACTTATTAGCACATAAAAGTTAAATATGTTAACTAAATAAAATTTTTCTCAAGAATTATAATGAACAGAGCATTGAGCAATGTCAGGGCCAATTTCCAGTGTATTTTTAATTGCTTAACTGAAGTAGGGATCATTGTACATTTTACAATCTTTTGCAGCTTATATTTTTTTAATGATTCAGTAATTCATAATTATAACATTTATTTGTTTTCATCTTTTCCATCTTATTTTGCAATTTATAAATATATACTAAATTATTTGTTTATGCACTGTTATATTTATTTTATTGGAATTTATTTATTGGATTGCTTCAATTTTAAATGCTTCTTAAATGTTTGTCATTTTTCATTGTTGTTCATTTTACTAAATTATAAATGCTAAGCATGTGCACAGGATTTTTAAAAAGGTGGGGTTTTATATATTGTATATAAACATCATATTGTAAAAATTAATAAATTACAATATGATGTTTTTTAAAACCCCACCTTTTCTGTTACTCTATATACTGTTATTCTGTATACTGTTACTGTATTTTTTCATTATGTAAAAATTAATAAATTACATAATGAAAAAACAGTAACAGTATACAGAATAACAATACAGTAGACTAAGAAAGAATTGAACAGGTATAAAATACATTATTTTTTTATTTAATTTTCCAATTCTTCCCAAATGGAAAGTTAAACCTCTAAAACCCACATGTACTGGTACATGGCTTAATTGATACTAATGCTTACTGTAATTGCATATTTTTTCATCATTGTGTTCTTCATAACTTTGCTGATTAATACTGTAAACCCTGTATAAAATAAATAAATAAACCATACAAAAATAGACATGTACATTTGTTTTTATTTACATTAAGATCCTGATTTTATATTATTAACCTAAATAATTATTTTTTAACTTAGCCCCAACACTCAGAATCCATGAGATGCCACTGAACTGTATTATAATGAAATTGATAATTTATTTCAATGAAAATAACTGTTTAGTAAATATTTTTATGTTAAATAGACTCATAAGTGTTAGAAATAAAAATATTAGATACTAATTTAAAATTATATAATAATAAGAATGCTTACGGGAATTTTAACACCTAACAGTTCAGCATTTGTTATAATTGACTGTAATTCTCGTAATCCTTGTTTTGCTAATGCTGCTGCCTAGATAATAATTTTAACAAATTAATAAATTAACAAACTAATCTTAATTATTTTTATTATGAATTTATTATTACTAAAAAATTACAAATTACTAATTATCAGCACACACACACACTAAGACATAAATCAAGAAAAATTACTTACTTGGTTTTTTCTTTTCAATATTGAATTAAAATTACTTTCAACCTTTGACTGCAATTCTTTTAATTCAATATAATGACAAAATGAACTAACAGATTGTTCTCCCAATCCAATATCAACAAGTTTACTTTGCATTTGAAATCTGTTGAAGTTTTCTTTCTATATATAAATGAATAAATATATGTAAAATTAAAGAAAAATCAATATAAAAGAAATCACTGAAAAGAATTATAGATATTACCTTATTATCAGAAATAATTGTATAAACTGATTGATACTTTTCTTCTGGTATTCCGCAATGCATAAATATAGCTTTTAGAAGGGATGCATGATTTATATGTATAGTATAATTACGAGACTGAAATAAATGTATTTATTTAATATAATAACTAATGGTTAATACAATTATTAATCTAGACTGAAAAAAATTGAATTATTTTAATGAAAATTTTAGAAAAAAAACACTTCTAATAATAAATTTTTCATAAAACTTGTTTATCCTATTAACTCCAATATACCGGTGGAAGGTTACAAGATGAGTAGGATATTTACTTAAGAGCAATTTTTATACGTGAAACTATTATCTTGTTCATATATAAATATTTATTATATTTTACAATTTTGACATTCAAAGCAAACTTTAATTACAGGCAGAGTAATTTAATTTAAAAAACCTAAATTTATGAAATAAACTTTTCAAGTCATTTTTGATGAGTCAGTCTCATTGACAGTTAAGACATCTGACTTGATAATTGACATGCTAGTAGACGATAAAAATAATGTCATAAAAAAGTTTAAAATTCAAATAAGACTATTTGGTCATTAATCAATCCTAAACATTTACAGATATTCCTTGATTAATGCAGTTAATTAATCCATCAATGCTACTATGTGTATCAAATTTCATTAATCAAATACAGAAGTATGTACAGTACCTTGGTACTCGACTGAACAATCACCACCCATTAGAACAAATTTTTGGTTAATAACAAATATTTTTATATTAACAAATGAAAATAGCAAATTCATTATCTCCTTATTTGTGGAGATAACCATATCTATGTTAAGTAAAGATGGCTGTTCAAGCCACATTAATTATAACTTTTGCCACATATAAAAAGGAATTGTCACAATTAATTTCACACAATAATCAAATCCCGTTAAGCAAGTGATACCTGTATTGCCACTAGCTTCCCAGCAGGATCCTTTGCTATGATAGAGAAAAAGTTTTGCCCTTGAAAAACCAGGCATTTATACTGTTCCCTTACAAAATTCATTAACTGAATCGAAGCATTTGTATTGGAGTGACTTCCAGAACGCTTCATGTAGCATCGCGAGGAAGTGGCAAATAATAGATGTACAAAAGAGCTGGCTAAAAAAAAGTAACAGTGGGTAAGTTTAATTCACTTTGGCCAGAGACCTTGCTCCTGTTACGAACTTCGAAGTGATTCACAAAATGGTAAAATTTGGCAGAAACATCATGTCTGATGTGTTATTCGCTCAGTTTTTTACTTTTGCTAGCGAATCGCACTCAGTGTAAGCTAAGCTTAAGACGTTGTGGGGATCAAAAAATAATTGTTTATCTGGGTGTCTTTTTATTGCATCAACATTGCCATGTAACTCTCTGTGGATGGCGCTACCTAGGCTTCTAAAATCTTAAATTGTATATTTCATGATAAAAAGCATTTCGCTCATTAATTAATAAGCGAAATGATTTTTTCATTTCTACGTGTTAATTGGGCTGCAATTTGAAAAAAAAAACATTGTAAACCTATAAATTCCCATTGTCTTTCCTTAATATCGAGAACGGAGATAGAAAGATGAAAGACAAGACCAGACACGAAAGCTTTAGGCTTTCCAACCTATATATATATATATAGCTCTGATTAACTATATACAAACTTCCTATGCAAACCAGAAGTCATGTTATTTCAATTCAAAAATTTTCCCTGAAAGGTGTTACATAGATGAACAGCATAAGTCTGTTGCTAACGGAAAAGTATGATGTACAAGGGCAAGACACTACTAATTTGAGGTGGAGAGCATATATTTTAAAGTAAATAAATTAAAAATTGCAACTTCTGCATTATGACAATGTCATAATAAATAATTGTGCATAATCTGCTTACTTTTTAATACAACAGGTTTTGAGTTTTGACTAATCGACTGGCTGTATGAAGAACTCTTTCCTACTAATAATAAATTATTGAAAATTAAATGGGATAATTATTTTAATTGTTTATATACTGTATATTTTTCTGTAACAGTGTTTAGCAGCAGAAGCTTGCAATTTTCTCATAAACGAACATAGTAAAACAACATGTTAAACAATATTTGGGAATAATTTGTAGTATATTTTTATAAATCTTAGGTCAGCTGTAAAATGCACAGTAGCAGGATTACTTAATTAGTGAAGGGAACAAATTGTTGATGAATCTTTGACAAGATCAATGTGTGTTACTAAAATGGGTTCTTAATCTTTTAAAAGTTCTAGAGCTGGAATACTTCTTGTCGCCCAGCCAAGATATATGAAACGATCTGTAATAAAAACGTTGTTAAATTGTAACCAAAATTATTTTGAAAAAACGACAAATGTTCCTCCCTACACATACATGCATACTTAAATATATAAATGGAAAAATTTACGAAGTAGCAAATTTATTAATCAGTACCATATTTTATTCATTTATTCAGCTGAATGCTGAGGTGGTGAAGGTGTCAAGTTATCTCTGGAGAACCTGGGATCGAATCTTAATGAACAATTGTAGTGGTCTGTCCTGAATATGTTGTGCCATGCTTCTCATCATCCGGCTGTCCCCCACTGCAGGACTGGCCAAATCCATATTGGATATGCAGGATGTCCAACAGACCTGGAGAACCTGGAAATGTCAGAGAATTTATTAGATTAGGGAAAAGTCATGGAAATCTTAGGAAATTTGATATTAAATCTGGAAAAGGAAAAAAAAGTATTGCAACACATAAATATTATTAATGCATTGTATAATGGAAACAACAGAAACGATTTGAATGTGCATTGTATTGTGTCACATGAATTGAATGATGATTTAAGATTGCATTATGCATGCTAATTAAATTTAAGTATAATAATTAGTAATATTTACCCCAGTGTCTTAAGAAAATACAGAATTTGAATTATGTGGCTTTAAATTGCTATATGAAAAAAATGTAGCTTTTTTCAATTGTAAATAGCTTATTTGTAAGTGTTGCCTCATGGGATTCACTAAAAAACAGTTGACAACCATAGCTAGCAGTCAATTTTCTTTGGAAATGAAGAGTTAGAGATCTGATCACAACAGTTTCAAAACTCTTACCGACTAAATGCTATGTAGAATTCATCTATACTTTAGCAATGCTTGCAATTTATTATTTCAAGGTTTGGAACTAGTCACTATTTTAACTAAAAGTCAGTTTTTTCATTTTGTCATTATTTTTGCAAAATGTCATTTAGAGTCTGTTTTGGAAAGATGTTACTGTACAGTATTTATTCTGTTTTAATGTCTATCTTTTTCAACTTTTCAAGAAGCTGAGAAATGAAGTGTGTATTAGATTCAAAGTATAAGTAACAAGCTTGGAAGGAAAGCTAAACCTGTTAACTGTAATTTGAACAGATTTAACTATATAAGAACCAAATGTCTTCCAACACTAGAGGAGTTATACTTCAACACTACAAACAACCTTTCCAGCTCCAGTGATATTTGTTTACACCTCAGCAAACGTTTTCAACCTCATCGAGCGTTTAGCGCGTGCGTAAACGTTCCATGAGTATTCTTAATCGGTTTATAAATTTTGAATCGTATACGTTCCATTCCACACGCGTTCGAATTCCTAAGAAAAGTAGCCTGATGAAGACCTCGATGAGGTTGAAAACGTTTGCTGAGGTGTAAACAAATATCACTGGAGCTGGAAAGGTTGTTTGAAGTGTTGAAGTATAACTCCTCTAGTGTTGGAAGACATTTGGTTCTTATATAGTTAAATCTGTTCAAATTACAGTTAACAGGTTTAGCTTTCCTTCCAAGCTTGTTACTTATACTTTGAATCTAATACACACTTCATTTCTCAGCTTCTTGAAAAGTTGAAAAAGATAGACATTAAAACAGAATAAATACTGTACAGTAACATCTTTCCAAAACAGACTCTAAATGACATTTTGCAAAAATAATGACAAAATGAAAAAACTGACTTTTAGTTAAAATAGTGACTAGTTCCAAACCTTGAAATAATAAATTGCAAGCATTGCTAAAGTATAGATGAATTCTACATAGCATTTAGTCGGTAAGAGTTTTGAAACTGTTGTGATCAGATCTCTAACTCTTCATTTCCAAAGAAAATTGACTGCTAGCTATGGTTGTCAACTGTTTTTTAGTGAATCCCATGAGGCAACACTTACAAATAAGCTATTTACAATTGAAAAAAGCTACATTTTTTTCATATAGCAATTTAAAGCCACATAATTCAAATTCTGTATTTTCTTAAGACACTGGGGTAAATATTACTAATTATTATACTTAAATTTAATTAGCATGCATAATGCAATCTTAAATCATCATTCAATTCATGTGACACAATACAATGCACATTCAAATCGTTTCTGTTGTTTCCATTATACAATGCATTAATAATATTTATGTGTTGCAATACTTTTTTTTCCTTTTCCAGATTTAATATCAAATTTCCTAAGATTTCCATGACTTTTCCCTAATCTAATAAATTCTCTGACATTTCCAGGTTCTCCAGGTCTGTTGGACATCCTGCATATCCAATATGGATTTGGCCAGTCCTGCAGTGGGGGACAGCCGGATGATGAGAAGCATGGCACAACATATTCAGGACAGACCACTACAATTGTTCATTAAGATTCGATCCCAGGTTCTCCAGAGATAACTTGACACCTTCACCACCTCAGCATTCAGCTGAATAAATGAATAAAATATGGTACTGATTAATAAATTTGCTACTTCGTAAATTTTTCCATTTATATATTTAAGTATGCATGTATGTGTAGGGAGGAACATTTGTCGTTTTTTCAAAATAATTTTGGTTACAATTTAACAACGTTTNAAACTTGACACGTGTCGGGCTGTGATTGGAACGACTTGTAAGAAATCGGATTCCTAATAAATTGGAACGTATCTATATCTTATAGGGAGGTCGACTGTACTATCTGATCCAAAGATATGAAAATGCACTACGTACTGAAGGTTCTGTTTAAGTATTTAATATTATCATAAATATGTTTAATTATCTAAGAAATATTATTTAACATTTATTATTTAAAAATATGATATTTATATTTCAAATATTTAATATTAAAAAAAGCTATAGTCTTACTGTTAATATATATTTTAAGAATGGAGCTGTCTTACTTATCTTCCTCAGTTTTATAAAATTGATATTATGAGACAAATGTGAGATATAGAATTAGGAGGGGAGACATTTTTAAACAAATATAAAAAGAGAGAGAACAATTTAAATTTCAAATCAAAATTAAAATATTTGTAACTTTAACAAATTTTCTGATTTTAACAAATTTATTCGAAAAAACAGATGTCAAGTACTTTCGTTAAAGAAAGGAAGTTGATTTTCTTTCCTTCGGCCGACTCATGAGATGAGTAAAAAATGCGGCTTTTGCACACGTTACCTGGTTGTTTGAGGAGGCAGATATAAAAAGATTTTTCCCGCCATTCGAGGAGTCTGCCATTCAGGGAGTCCATCATACGAAGAGTCCGCCATTTGAATGGTTCTCCATACAATGTAATGAGTCTACCATTCGAAGAGTTCTCCATACGATATAGAGCAGTTCGCCATACCATAGAACACAGTTATCCATACAAGAAATTGCCACAGAAAATAAGATGAATGTCCAAAGTTAAGAAGATCCTCCTCTCATACATGAAAATATTTGAAAGAACTGAGAAGGTAGTATATTAATATTTAGATTGGTGTAAACTCTCTTTCACATGCTAGATTTAAGATAGAAGATTGAATTTTCTTACTCTCAAGATAGGCCTAGATATATATTATTTTGTAATCCATTTCTATTGTATATTCTTTGATATTTTGTTTTATTAAATATTTTTGTTTTGTTATTTTAAATATGGCTCTTTTAATAATTGATATTCACACCTCTGCCTACTCAAAATACTAGCATTCCTCATACTCACAATTCCATGGTTACGCGTGTTAATCCGCGTTAAAATAAGATTAACTGGTGTCGGGAATCCTGACGAGGAGAAGAGTGATCACGCGATTATCTCTCTCCGTCTTATTTTACTTTGTAACTGTAAGTCCCTCCACACTCGATATCATTAATGGAAAAACCATTCTTTTAGACAACCGAGGGCTACTCTCACGATTAGTTGCCGAGTAAGCAGTACACGAGTTTTACGAACTCCATATCCCCAGCCAGCCCCTCACACAATATTTTCAATTATAATACGAAATAATTACAAATTTATTTATATTGATCCAAATTAATCTACTACCCAATTCACCTTGGTTTATTTTATATTAATTTACACAATTATATAATTAAACATATCAAATTAATTACTTTTAAATTATTCAAACTTTTGAATCAAAAAGTTATTCATATTTCTACAGATAAACTATGAATTATATTTATTCAGATGTAGAATAGAATTATATAAAAATCATTTTTTGATGCATTTGATGTTTTTAATAATTAGATATAGGATAAGAATTAGATATATTTTTAATAATAAGTATATAGGTTACTGTTTAGAAAACAATTCTTATAAATGTAAAAGTGTATAAATTTTACTTATTTATTTTTTATATTCCTTAATAAAATGCATTAAAATTTATTTCAGTATTAACCTTAAAGAGCAAATAATAAAATAAATTGTTGTGAAAAAACAAAATTAATAAATAATGTACACACACACACTACATAAATGTTAATTTTTTAGACATAACTTTTAAATTTAATGTAGACTTATAAAATATTTTTAACATTAGATAAAGTCATATAGAGTCAACAGATTATAAAAATTATGTAAAAAAATAGCAATGTGAATAAAATCATAATATTGTATAAAAACAGAAGAATTGCTAATCATTTTTACAGAAAGATTATTTCTTTTATATGATAAAATCTATTATGTAATTATATAATAAATGCAATACAAAACAATGTTGAAAAAAAAATCAATTTGAAAAATCTTCACTAGCAAATTAATAATATATCAGTAATGTCAATTAATAATAAACTAATATTGATTATTGATATTAAAAAGCTAACAAACTTATCTGTAAGATATGTTGTTGTTATTTGTTTTAATCCAAAAGTTATTATAATTTAAAATTAAAATTTTGTTAATCTGTTTTAAATTCTTAGTTTTCTTTAAGAATGTAATTTAATAATAAACACAGAAAATTTTTCATAAAATTTCCATTATAAATTTGAATAAAATCTGATGATAATTGTATGAAAACAAAATGTTCATGTTTTAATTTATACTGTAAGAAAATTTGTTATATAAAGTGTTATAACAGGGGTGGCAAACCTATGGCACATGTGCCCAAAGTGGGACGTAAGGAGAAATCATCTGGCACGTAACGTATCATACGATTTCTGTCTTTTTCAATCATCTTTTCCATTTATCACCTGATTATTCTTTTTTCAATCAGCTTTTTTACATTTATTCTAATTAAAGCATATTCGTTTAATTTCTTTAAATATTGTTATTCAAAGTCTGAAACTTTGGCAAGCATAAACATCTTTAAAGCTAAGTATGCTTACAATATGGCATGCAAACACAAAAAGGTTTGCCATCCCTGCATTATAATAATTTTTTAATAGTAATCTAATTTATATAATATAAAACTATACTACCTGAAGCACAGATATTTCATTAATTATTTCATATATAACTTTCAACACTTCCGCATCAGGTAAATATCTAAAATATAATTGTATAATAATAGATATATATAATGGTATTTAAATTACATAACTATACAAATTGAATCCTAAAATAATTACCCAGCAGGATTTGCAGTAACAATATCAAATGCGCATTCATATAGTTCTCGTGGATGGTATCCAAACACTTTACGTTCACGAAATACCTTACCTATTGTATATCGTTTGAGATTTATAATTTCTCTTCTTGCAACATAACGAGCAAATGGTACCTTTAAAAATTAATTTTGTGTGTGTCAAAAGATGATGATAATTATTAATAAGTCTTTTTTAATAATAAGAATGAAATTTACCCTGAGATCATGAGGGAGTGTAACTATTCCGCCTCCATGATTCATGACATGTACACACGATTCATTATTTTTATACACAGTTGACTTTGGCATCAATGTAGGAACTGGCCAATTTATTGCACCTATAAAACCATCAAATGAGTTTTAAAATTTAAAAATCTTGTTTCTTTAAAGACTTAATTATCTTACCATGTCTTTTCATGATATTTTCAAGAATAGATATAACTTTTCTCATGGCTATAGATGACTGGCTCAAAGGTAACATTTTTTGTAAATCCATATCATATGTTACATCTGAAGCAATACTTGTTTCTTGTTTAAAAAGTGTACTAATCATACGTTTATATGCTTTACTTTGAGGATTATGTACTATATGCCTTAACATTTCATTTATTCGAGTTTCTTCCATTTGTGGAGGTGGCATATAGTCAGATGCTAATAACTGATATGATGTTGGTCTTCTGGTAACATCATGTTCAAGAAGCCATTTGATTAAATAAATCTTAATGGCATAAAGTGAAAAAATATTATCATAAGAGCTAATTCAAATAATAAAAAAAAATTGTTAAATTTTAAATACCTGTTGTCCAGAAAGATATTCTTCAATGTCGTTTGGAAAAACGACACCAGGAAGACGCAAATTGGCAAGTATTTTTACCCGTTCCATTCCAGTGGACAGTTTTGGATAACACATTTCAAAAAATATTATTCCCAGACTATAGATGTCAACTTTCTATAAATATATTTCAATTCAAAAATTAAAAACTTAAAGGTATTTTTCCTCTTAAATATTAATTAATATTTTATTAAATAGAAAGTAACCTGATTATAACTTATTTTTGATGAAGCAACATTAATTAATTCAGGTGCCACATATAAAGCTGTCCCTACACGACCTGTTTTTGTATAATCTTCAAGTTCTAAATGAGAATACTCATTAACATCTGATGCATGATTATCATTGATTGAACTGCATTCCAGAGTAGGAAGTGGCTAATATTAAAAACAATATATTAATCTACTTTTTGAATTTATGAGGAAAAATATTCTTTAATTATTAAAATAAATTTACCTTTAATAAAATATCAGTTGTAGCTAGACNATATATAAAAAAAAATTTATTACATACAAATAAAAACCCAGCGAAGCGGGACCTTGCAGCTAGTTTATTAATAAAATACAGGTAAGTTAAACTTTAAAGGATCTAAGAAAGATATTGAGCTATTATGACCTTTTCCTTCTAAGATGAATGTTATAAAGATATAAATGGATGATAATAGTTGAATAAAGACTCAAATCTTTGTATCTCAATTAAGGTGTCATCTACATTTCAGATGTAGTAGCAGATTATAGCCCCTCTTACTGTCCATTAAGATCTTAAATTCCAAATTACACATGATTAATTATGCCAGTACAGCTGATAATCCATAAGGATGTCCTGTTTATACAGGTAAATGTGTTTCTTGAAATAAAGTAATTTCTGTTGATTATTAAGGAAAGGAATTAATCATGTATAATTTGGAATTTAAGATTTTTACAGCCTCTCTTACTCTCCATTATCTGCTACTATATTTGCAGTATGTAAATAATATCTTAATTGGATGGAATGGCTCATATAAGGATTTATTAATCTTTGAATATTATCATCCATTTATCCCTCTAACATTCATCTAAAAAGGCCATAGTAACTCAATATCCTTAGATCTGTGTATACATACAACACCCAGAGATTGTCTTTTCAGGTTTACCATATGTTTAATTTGGTACCTCTATTTTTAAAATCTTATTGTTTTTGTATTTGTCTTTAAATTTTATATTAAAAAGTTTATAAATTGATTTTATTAATTCAGTTACTCTTTATCAAATGTTTTAGTCTTGAATAAAACTGTTAAAGTAATCCTTAGAAAGAACTTTACTCAAGCTTGGCTGTTTTTAATGATTAGAAATTCTCAAAATGTTTTAAAGTTCATTCTCATTCCTACTGATTTTCTGTATTATAAAAAAAAATTATTAAAAATAAGTCACATTCTTCAATAAAATGGTCAAATTTCCAATTGTTCAATGCTAAAATATGTACAACTGTGTTTCTCCAATTAGAAGTTGTAGCACTGAATGTTAATAGCTGATGATTGCAATTTCTAAGGAAGTTTAATGACACATTTTTTGATTGAATCTATCCTTTTGCTTGTGTTCATATTAATTAATAGGATTCCAATCATGATGATAAGATAATTGTAAACAATATATCCTTGAGATTTTGCTAATTTTTTTATCTCAAACTTTTTCTTTTTATGTCATTTAATTATGTTATGTGAATTGAGCATGTTTTAGAAGAATGAGTGATTGCTTTTCTATTTAATCATGCTATCATTTCACTTCAAGAAGTTGATCGTTTTCTAATTGTTTTGAATAATAAGGAGCATTATAACTATTACATTTTTCTGGAATATCTGGTAATAAATGTTCTTCAAACTGTATACAAAAACAATTATTATTCATTTCATTGTACTAATTAGTAAAGTTTATTTTATACACATACTAAAACTAAATGACAAACTTTAATGTTAGGAATTTGAAACTACAAATAAAATTATTATTCTTTTACTGAAGTTTTGTCAATATCAGAATTTTTTTGGCAATAATCCTTTTGATTCCATGCAGATATATGAGCAGATTTTGTTGTTTCATCAATAACATTTCTATAAAGTAAATTTTGGTGATTATATACATTTAAAATGATAGCCTTAGCTAGACTGTGCAATGCTTTGCCTTATTTACACATAATAGCATTTCTTTCCACTACTTCACTAATGATTTTGATTTATTAATGAAGTATGAATTTAATGAAGTAAATAAATCAAATTGGAAACTCTATAGTGTAGGATTCTGTTTTATATTAATTAAAGTAACATTAACAAAAAATTTAAATGATGAAATAACTTTAAAGTTAGAAGACAGTGAATACTATATTTTCATGCAATGTTTTATGAACAGATGAATAAAGTTGTATGAACAAAAAATTGTAATTCAATTAGATGGGCCAACTGTTATAATCCATCAGGTCTTTACCATATAAAGTAGCTCATCTTTTGTCAAGCAATAGATACAGTAGTGCCTCATACTTCAAATTAAATACATTCCAGGAGGCTGTTTGAACTATGAATTGTTTGAAGTCTAAAGCAATTTTTCCCTTTAGAAATAACAAAGTGAATTAATCCATTCCAAGACCTTAAATGATTCCCATTTCAAAAAAAACTTCACTCACATAATTTAAGGTAAAAACAGTATAATAATTAAATGCCATAATAGTAGACCAAACACAAAACAATAAATACATAAATAATGTATAATGAAATGAAAAATGCATTTACTTGTTCCACAGAGTTGACTTTTGCATTCTAAACATGGCTGTTAGATTTGCCACATTTGTACTGCTTTCATACTTTCCGATAACTTGTTTTTTTTAACCCAAATCATCAATACTACAACCTTCCCTTAAACTTCGTGTATGTCACGGTTATTAAGTAAAGGTCATATTAGTGGAACAGATTGTTGTTACTTAATATAGATGCATGATTTAATTATATGCTGTGAAATTTAGCACATTATTGCTAAAGTAAAATTGTATTCTTTGTTTAAAAGCTTATTTTAAACTTTTTACTTCATATTTGATTTGAATAAAATTAAGTTAAAATGTCTTCAGATAAAAAGCATATCAGGAATTTTATGCTTGAGTTTTTGAAAAGATATAATTCTCCTATATTTCAGACATGTCAAATGTGGTTTAAAAAGTTCCATTCGGGAAATTTTGTACTGAAGGATAGATAATGTACAGCACCCAAAAACTGTCAACAAAGAAAAATTGAAGGAAGGAAGTATTAAAAATTGAATAGTAAACAATATATATAAGGAAAGACAAAAAATAAAGTGACAAAAACACATAAGAGTGGGAGCCAGAGATGACTCGGGAATATAACAGCTTGTATTTATGCTTCAAGCACATTTTTTCCCTATGCACACTGTTCAAACTTCAAAGCACTGTTTGAATTCTGAAGCATGAAAGTATGAAATACCATTGTATAACAATAGTTTTTAATAGTAGTGCCCAAACTACAGCTCAAATCCAGCCTGCAAACATATTTGACACACCATTTATAAACAATAGAAATAGGCCTACTTGTGTATTTATGGAATATACAAACTTTGTGGCTTTCCTATTTATAACTTATACACAATTCAACTTGCCAATCAAAAAGTTTAGACACTATGTTTTAGTCTCAAGAATACATAAAAAATAGGCTTAATTCTTTAGTCTGTTCAAGTTAGTATTATAGTAACAGTATATTTAAAAACTATTGCAATAGCAATTATTGTATATTTCAATATTAACATTAGCAACTCCATGATCTTCAGATCAAGCATCTTTAGATTAAGTCTTAAAATAATTTAATCACAATTAATCTGCAAATAAAATCCTATATTAAACCAAATTAAAAAAATTAAACTTTAAAATAAAATGCAATAAATAAAATAGTAAATTTGCCTAATCATCAAGAAAACTGATTCCAATAGCTCAATTTTAATAGATTTTTAAAATACAGTCGACCCCCCTATAATTACGATTCCTATAAAACTATGAAAAAATATATGTATTTTGGAAATGTTGAGTCGGATTAGTGTAGAATCGATTAATTTTATGGAAGAAAACCTTTCAATCAGCCGTAGTCCGTAAACTTGACACGTGTCGGGCTGTGATTGGAACGACTTGTAAGAAATCGGATTCCTAATAAATTGGAACGTATCTATATCTTATAGGGAGGTCGACTGTACTATCTGATCCAAAGATATGAAAATGCACTACGTACTGAAGGTTCTGTTTAAGTATTTAATATTATCATAAATATGTTTAATTATCTAAGAAATATTATTTAACATTTATTATTTAAAAATATGATATTTATATTTCAAATATTTAATATTAAAAAAAGCTATAGTCTTACTGTTAATATATATTTTAAGAATGGAGCTGTCTTACTTATCTTCCTCAGTTTTATAAAATTGATATTATGAGACAAATGTGAGATATAGAATTAGGAGGGGAGACATTTTTAAACAAATATAAAAAGAGAGAGAACAATTTAAATTTCAAATCAAAATTAAAATATTTGTAACTTTAACAAATTTTCTGATTTTAACAAATTTATTCGAAAAAACAGATGTCAAGTACTTTCGTTAAAGAAAGGAAGTTGATTTTCTTTCCTTCGGCCGACTCATGAGATGAGTAAAAAATGCGGCTTTTGCACACGTTACCTGGTTGTTTGAGGAGGCAGATATAAAAAGATTTTTCCCGCCATTCGAGGAGTCTGCCATTCAGGGAGTCCATCATACGAAGAGTCCGCCATTTGAATGGTTCTCCATACAATGTAATGAGTCTACCATTCGAAGAGTTCTCCATACGATATAGAGCAGTTCGCCATACCATAGAACACAGTTATCCATACAAGAAATTGCCACAGAAAATAAGATGAATGTCCAAAGTTAAGAAGATCCTCCTCTCATACATGAAAATATTTGAAAGAACTGAGAAGGTAGTATATTAATATTTAGATTGGTGTAAACTCTCTTTCACATGCTAGATTTAAGATAGAAGATTGAATTTTCTTACTCTCAAGATAGGCCTAGATATATATTATTTTGTAATCCATTTCTATTGTATATTCTTTGATATTTTGTTTTATTAAATATTTTTGTTTTGTTATTTTAAATATGGCTCTTTTAATAATTGATATTCACACCTCTGCCTACTCAAAATACTAGCATTCCTCATACTCACAATTCCATGGTTACGCGTGTTAATCCGCGTTAAAATAAGATTAACTGGTGTCGGGAATCCTGACGAGGAGAAGAGTGATCACGCGATTATCTCTCTCCGTCTTATTTTACTTTGTAACTGTAAGTCCCTCCACACTCGATATCATTAATGGAAAAACCATTCTTTTAGACAACCGAGGGCTACTCTCACGATTAGTTGCCGAGTAAGCAGTACACGAGTTTTACGAACTCCATATCCCCAGCCAGCCCCTCACACAATATTTTCAATTATAATACGAAATAATTACAAATTTATTTATATTGATCCAAATTAATCTACTACCCAATTCACCTTGGTTTATTTTATATTAATTTACACAATTATATAATTAAACATATCAAATTAATTACTTTTAAATTATTCAAACTTTTGAATCAAAAAGTTATTCATATTTCTACAGATAAACTATGAATTATATTTATTCAGATGTAGAATAGAATTATATAAAAATCATTTTTTGATGCATTTGATGTTTTTAATAATTAGATATAGGATAAGAATTAGATATATTTTTAATAATAAGTATATAGGTTACTGTTTAGAAAACAATTCTTATAAATGTAAAAGTGTATAAATTTTACTTATTTATTTTTTATATTCCTTAATAAAATGCATTAAAATTTATTTCAGTATTAACCTTAAAGAGCAAATAATAAAATAAATTGTTGTGAAAAAACAAAATTAATAAATAATGTACACACACACACTACATAAATGTTAATTTTTTAGACATAACTTTTAAATTTAATGTAGACTTATAAAATATTTTTAACATTAGATAAAGTCATATAGAGTCAACAGATTATAAAAATTATGTAAAAAAATAGCAATGTGAATAAAATCATAATATTGTATAAAAACAGAAGAATTGCTAATCATTTTTACAGAAAGATTATTTCTTTTATATGATAAAATCTATTATGTAATTATATAATAAATGCAATACAAAACAATGTTGAAAAAAAAATCAATTTGAAAAATCTTCACTAGCAAATTAATAATATATCAGTAATGTCAATTAATAATAAACTAATATTGATTATTGATATTAAAAAGCTAACAAACTTATCTGTAAGATATGTTGTTGTTATTTGTTTTAATCCAAAAGTTATTATAATTTAAAATTAAAATTTTGTTAATCTGTTTTAAATTCTTAGTTTTCTTTAAGAATGTAATTTAATAATAAACACAGAAAATTTTTCATAAAATTTCCATTATAAATTTGAATAAAATCTGATGATAATTGTATGAAAACAAAATGTTCATGTTTTAATTTATACTGTAAGAAAATTTGTTATATAAAGTGTTATAACAGGGGTGGCAAACCTATGGCACATGTGCCCAAAGTGGGACGTAAGGAGAAATCATCTGGCACGTAACGTATCATACGATTTCTGTCTTTTTCAATCATCTTTTCCATTTATCACCTGATTATTCTTTTTTCAATCAGCTTTTTTACATTTATTCTAATTAAAGCATATTCGTTTAATTTCTTTAAATATTGTTATTCAAAGTCTGAAACTTTGGCAAGCATAAACATCTTTAAAGCTAAGTATGCTTACAATATGGCATGCAAACACAAAAAGGTTTGCCATCCCTGCATTATAATAATTTTTTAATAGTAATCTAATTTATATAATATAAAACTATACTACCTGAAGCACAGATATTTCATTAATTATTTCATATATAACTTTCAACACTTCCGCATCAGGTAAATATCTAAAATATAATTGTATAATAATAGATATATATAATGGTATTTAAATTACATAACTATACAAATTGAATCCTAAAATAATTACCCAGCAGGATTTGCAGTAACAATATCAAATGCGCATTCATATAGTTCTCGTGGATGGTATCCAAACACTTTACGTTCACGAAATACCTTACCTATTGTATATCGTTTGAGATTTATAATTTCTCTTCTTGCAACATAACGAGCAAATGGTACCTTTAAAAATTAATTTTGTGTGTGTCAAAAGATGATGATAATTATTAATAAGTCTTTTTTAATAATAAGAATGAAATTTACCCTGAGATCATGAGGGAGTGTAACTATTCCGCCTCCATGATTCATGACATGTACACACGATTCATTATTTTTATACACAGTTGACTTTGGCATCAATGTAGGAACTGGCCAATTTATTGCACCTATAAAACCATCAAATGAGTTTTAAAATTTAAAAATCTTGTTTCTTTAAAGACTTAATTATCTTACCATGTCTTTTCATGATATTTTCAAGAATAGATATAACTTTTCTCATGGCTATAGATGACTGGCTCAAAGGTAACATTTTTTGTAAATCCATATCATATGTTACATCTGAAGCAATACTTGTTTCTTGTTTAAAAAGTGTACTAATCATACGTTTATATGCTTTACTTTGAGGATTATGTACTATATGCCTTAACATTTCATTTATTCGAGTTTCTTCCATTTGTGGAGGTGGCATATAGTCAGATGCTAATAACTGATATGATGTTGGTCTTCTGGTAACATCATGTTCAAGAAGCCATTTGATTAAATAAATCTTAATGGCATAAAGTGAAAAAATATTATCATAAGAGCTAATTCAAATAATAAAAAAAAATTGTTAAATTTTAAATACCTGTTGTCCAGAAAGATATTCTTCAATGTCGTTTGGAAAAACGACACCAGGAAGACGCAAATTGGCAAGTATTTTTACCCGTTCCATTCCAGTGGACAGTTTTGGATAACACATTTCAAAAAATATTATTCCCAGACTATAGATGTCAACTTTCTATAAATATATTTCAATTCAAAAATTAAAAACTTAAAGGTATTTTTCCTCTTAAATATTAATTAATATTTTATTAAATAGAAAGTAACCTGATTATAACTTATTTTTGATGAAGCAACATTAATTAATTCAGGTGCCACATATAAAGCTGTCCCTACACGACCTGTTTTTGTATAATCTTCAAGTTCTAAATGAGAATACTCATTAACATCTGATGCATGATTATCATTGATTGAACTGCATTCCAGAGTAGGAAGTGGCTAATATTAAAAACAATATATTAATCTACTTTTTGAATTTATGAGGAAAAATATTCTTTAATTATTAAAATAAATTTACCTTTAATAAAATATCAGTTGTAGCTAGACCAAAATCTCCAATCTTAACTTGGTCATTGCAGTCTAAAAAAATATTTACAGGCTTTAAATCTCTATGTATCATTCCCTGTAAAAATAAACATTGAATAATAATCATCACAGAACTTAGAACTTTTTAAAAAATTATAAATAATGCTTTAACTAAAAGTAAAATTATACTGAAAAATATTTTGATTTACTAGATTTAGATATAAGATACATTTTAATTTTGAGTATATTCTATTAATATTTTCTGATTAAAATGCTAAAGTAAAAATCTATATATCCTCAATTTAAAAATATGAAAATATATTACATAATTGTGGCAGTAAAATGGATACAAAATAACTTCAAAAAGAAGTTATTTTGTATCCATTTTACTGCCACAATTATGCATAATGTATGATAAAAACATTCAGTCATGTATGATGAGTAAAACAATCTACCAAATTTGTCAAGTGCTAATTAATTTAGAGAAAGTAATAAACTTAATATTAATTGAAAATATTTATCACCAATTATTTTTGACTTTAACAATTAATTAATCATTTTAAAAGTCATTAGATATTGTTATATTACTCATTAATTTTTATTTTAAAAATACAGTGGAATCTCAGTATACGTCTGCTTTAGAATACGTCCTGTTTGAACGAAACAAATTTTGCTCGGTATACGACTTTTGTTCGGTATACGACTTAATTCAATTATACGCGCCATCTATGAACAAGTAGCACTACCGGTGTACTACACTAGACTAGACGTTAGCGGTGCTACGGTTTATAACTTTCTTAAATATCTTCTGATTTTAATTTGTAAGTAACATTTTATTATTTTTATTAATCATGAATTGCAAAAGGGCAACAGAAAAATAAAACAAATGACTAGAATCACAACGGAACTGAAAAAAGAGATTGTTGAGAAATATAAAGGTGGCACACGTGTTCGAGATTTAACTGTTGCATTCCGTATTCCGAGAACGACGATATCGATAATTGTGAAAAATAAAGACATTATTAAATTTGCTAACGTTGCGAAAGGGGTTAAATCAATTTCTAAACGGAGATCGAAGACATTAGATCATGTCGAGAAATTGCTTTTGCTTTGGATAACTGAAAAACAGTGTGCCTGCGACAACGTATCGGAAGAAATTATTTGCGAGAAAGTTAAAAGGATACATGCTGATCTCATGTAAAACCAAGCAGAAACTAGTGAGGAAAGCGAGGTGTTTAAAGCCAGCCATTTTTTTACATGAGAACGGATTAATGATTTTTACATTACTTCTTATGGAAAAGGTTGGTTTGGTATACGTCCTATTCGGTATAAGTCCAAACACCAGGAACAGATTAAGGTCGTATACCGAGGTTCCACTGTATTTGTGTAAAGAGTTTAAAAGAATCATAATCAGAAAAACAAGTCACAAAAAAGTGCAGTTAGTTCTAGATTATTTTGAATTTTTCTGGAACTAAAGTAAAATTTCAGGACCAGTTAAGTTGCATCAACAATTGCTAACTAAGGAAACTCAAAGTCATAATGATGATACTCTTATGAAGACAATCACATATTTTTCCATAATTTCTAATGTGAGAATCAAACAAATAAAAGGAAAACAACAAAAGGATGACCTCATCAGAAGCTAGTATATGTCAACCTTCTGACCTGAGTGTGTGTCAACTTATGCTTTCTCAGAATCAGTAGTGACACCTTTCCAGGACTTTTAGTCTAAGGTATTTGCTGCTTTGAATATGATGAGGAATGGCCAATTCCAGTCAGTCATCATCCGTTCTTTCAACTGTTCAGTTTAGTGGGTGCTTGTGTGCCTCTTTTGGATTAGTGCTCTTCTGTATCTTCAGATTCCTCATCATCCCTCTACTTGCTGCTTTTTCTCCCAAACTGCTAATGAATGTGAAGGACTAAATTCCAACGATCCTCAACAGGAATTCTAGTTCCAACATGTAAGGTACTAAATATTTGTAATCTTTCTCTTCGCAAAATGCAAATACTCTGTGTAATGTGTTGTACTAACTTTCGTGTTGTCTAATAAATGTGTTGAGTGAAACACTTTCAACTGAATCTTGTTCTTTCCTATTCCATCATCTTATCCCTAGTCTCACATATGAGATCACATTATTGCCATCCAAAAAAATGCTCAAACCTCATGTAATAGGCATAACCTACTGGTGTCAGAAGGAAAGACAAAAGTAGAATCACACAGTGGTTCTACTTTTGTCTTTCCAAAATTACAATTTACAATTCAGAATCAACACACTAATTAAATTCAACTTTTTTATTCAACAATTTTCCTTAAAATATAATCATTAAGAGCAAGAATTTATTAGACTTATTTTGAATAATTTTAATAATTTTCTTTAACTATTCACAATTCATTTTGTATTTAGTATTATTCATATTTTATTTTCATTTTTTTTAAGATAGCAAACACTGAAGAACATTTATCTTAAAGTTATTAAATTATTCATTGGCAGAATAAAAGTCTAATCAAATAAATATTTATATTAAATGAACTAAAATACATTGATTTTCCAATTAAATTTTTCAAAATTAATTGTTTATAATCTAGCTAGCAAATTAATATCTTTAGAATACATATATTTTCTAAAATGCAAGTTTTTATATTTTATAACAAACCTGTTGATGAATATGACAAAGCCCTTCAATTATTTCTCTAAAAAGTCTCCAGATTCTTGATATATCTTTATGAAGATCTTCATCAATAGCAGTTCTTAAAGTACTCTTCTCACAAAATTCCATCTATTAAAAATAAAAATTTCCTGTATATGTTGCGTTCTCATTATAAATAACAATGTAATAATTTTAAAAAGCCAATATTACTCAATTTCTAATTATTATTTATCATTATTATATAGTGGACTCCTGTTTCATGATATTAATTTATTCTAGAGACCTCATTATATTGTGAAAATATTTTAATTCAAACCCAATAATATGATATACAGTGGGTGATCGGTTAATGAACATAATCCATTCCGAGACTTTGTTTGCTATCCGAATTGTTCGTTAACTGATTATCGATTTACCATACGTTTTTATAGAAATTTAATTAAATCATTCCGGTGATCCCAAAAAATAAAAAAATATATACTTTTTACTATGTTTATTTATATCTATATCTATATCTATATCTATATATNTAATATTAAAAAAAGCTATAGTCTTACTGTTAATATATATTTTAAGAATGGAGCTGTCTTACTTATCTTCCTCAGTTTTATAAAATTGATATTATGAGACAAATGTGAGATATAGAATTAGGAGGGGAGACATTTTTAAACAAATATAAAAAGAGAGAGAACAATTTAAATTTCAAATCAAAATTAAAATATTTGTAACTTTAACAAATTTTCTGATTTTAACAAATTTATTCGAAAAAACAGATGTCAAGTACTTTCGTTAAAGAAAGGAAGTTGATTTTCTTTCCTTCGGCCGACTCATGAGATGAGTAAAAAATGCGGTTTTTGCACACGTTACCTGGTTGTTTGAGGAGGCAGATATAAAAAGATTTTTCCCGCCATTCGAGGAGTCTGCCATTCAGGGAGTCCATCATACGAAGAGTCCGCCATTTGAATGGTTCTCCATACAATGTAATGAGTCTACCATTCGAAGAGTTCTCCATACGATATAGAGCAGTTCGCCATACCATAGAACACAGTTATCCATACAAGAAATTGCCACAGAAAATAAGATGAATGTCCAAAGTTAAGAAGATCCTCCTCTCATACATGAAAATATTTGAAAGAACTGAGAAGGTAGTATATTACTATAGTGTAGGATTCTGTTTTATATTAATTAAAGTAACATTAACAAAAAATTTAAATGATGAAATAACTTTAAAGTTAGAAGACAGTGAATACTATATTTTCATGCAATGTTTTATGAACAGATGAATAAAGTTGTATGAACAAAAAATTGTAATTCAATTAGATGGGCCAACTGTTATAATCCATCAGGTCTTTACCATATAAAGTAGCTCATCTTTTGTCAAGCAATAGATACAGTAGTGCCTCATACTTCAAATTAAATACATTCCAGGAGGCTGTTTGAACTATGAATTGTTTGAAGTCTAAAGCAATTTTTCCCTTTAGAAATAACAAAGTGAATTAATCCATTCCAAGACCTTAAATGATTCCCATTTAAAAAAAAACTTCACTCACATAATTTAAGGTAAAAACAGTATAATAATTAAATGCCATAATAGTAGACCAAACACAAAACAATAAATACATAAATAATGTATAATGAAATGAAAAATGCATTTACTTGTTCCACAGAGTTGACTTTTGCATTCTAAACATGGCTGTTAGATTTGCCACATTTGTACTGCTTTCATACTTTCCGATAACTTGTTTTTTTTAACCCAAATCATCAATACTACAACCTTCCCTTAAACTTCGTGTATGTCACGGTTATTAAGTAAAGGTCATATTAGTGGAACAGATTGTTGTTACTTAATATAGATGCATGATTTAATTATATGCTGTGAAATTTAGCACATTATTGCTAAAGTAAAATTGTATTCTTTGTTTAAAAGCTTATTTTAAACTTTTTACTTCATATTTGATTTGAATAAAATTAAGTTAAAATGTCTTCAGATAAAAAGCATATCAGGAATTTTATGCTTGAGTTTTTGAAAAGATATAATTCTCCTATATTTCAGACATGTCAAATGTGGTTTAAAAAGTTCCATTCGGGAAATTTTGTACTGAAGGATAGATAATGTACAGCACCCAAAAACTGTCAACAAAGAAAAATTGAAGGAAGGAAGTATTAAAAATTGAATAGTAAACAATATATATAAGGAAAGACAAAAAATAAAGTGACAAAAACACATAAGAGTGGGAGCCAGAGATGACTCGGGAATATAACAGCTTGTATTTATGCTTCAAGCACATTTTTTCCCTATGCACACTGTTCAAACTTCAAAGCACTGTTTGAATTCTGAAGCATGAAAGTATGAAATACCATTGTATAACAATAGTTTTTAATAGTAGTGCCCAAACTACAGCTCAAATCCAGCCTGCAAACATATTTGACACACCATTTATAAACAATAGAAATAGGCCTACTTGTGTATTTATGGAATATACAAACTTTGTGGCTTTCCTATTTATAACTTATACACAATTCAACTTGCCAATCAAAAAGTTTAGACACTATGTTTTAGTCTCAAGAATACATAAAAAATAGGCTTAATTCTTTAGTCTGTTCAAGTTAGTATTATAGTAACAGTATATTTAAAAACTATTGCAATAGCAATTATTGTATATTTCAATATTAACATTAGCAACTCCATGATCTTCAGATCAAGCATCTTTAGATTAAGTCTTAAAATAATTTAATCACAATTAATCTGCAAATAAAATCCTATATTAAACCAAATTAAAAAAATTAAACTTTAAAATAAAATGCAATAAATAAAATAGTAAATTTGCCTAATCATCAAGAAAACTGATTCCAATAGCTCAATTTTAATAGATTTTTAAAATACAGTCGACCCCCCTATAATTACGATTCCTATAAAACTATGAAAAAATATATGTATTTTGGAAATGTTGAGTCGGATTAGTGTAGAATCGATTAATTTTATGGAAGAAAACCTTTCAATCAGCCGTAGTCCGTAAACTTGACACGTGTCGGGCTGTGATTGGAACGACTTGTAAGAAATCGGATTCCTAATAAATTGGAACGTATCTATATCTTATAGGGGGGTCGACTGTATA
>NW_019384439.1:614908-617311 GCF_000671375.1 Centruroides sculpturatus
GGACCTAATTCTTGCATTCTGTGAAAACGGGTAAGATTGGCTATAATGTAATTATCTTAATCTTCACTATCGTTACTTTTTAAAAACCCAGCGAAGCGGGTCCTTGCAGCTAGATTCTAGATTACTTAGAAAAACAGTCTTTTATATATAAAAAAAACTATATTACATACAAATGTACGAACAAATAAAAACCCAGCGAAGCGGGTCCTTGCAGCTAGTGTAATAATAAAAATAAATATATACACATTCTTGCATTTTTATTAGTCACGTTTTTCTTGTTTGTAGTTGTTAAAGAATCTGTCCAATGTCAATTGCTTTTCTCTCTTCAGGATTTTTCAGAAGTAATTAATAGCATTGTAATTGTAGAGATCCCCAACCTATTAACTTCAACCTAGTTTGGATGCAATTTTAAGACCGTCATTCTGACATCCTCCCACTTCAAAAAAATGTTTAATAGCAGATATCAACATTAATTCTTTTTTTCAGAAGAAAACATATCTCGCTGAGTTTCTTGGTGTTCTTCATTCAAGAGTTCTTGGCGTTCTTCTGTCATCAGATCCGTTTCAGGTTCCATTATGAGCTCTTCAATGTTCTTTATTTCTCAGATGTGATTTTTGTTACTCCTTTAGCTGCTTGAGTCTTCTTGATCATACAGTACCTTTCTTAGATAAGATTGAACTGTGGCCTACTGTAGAACTGTTCAAGCCATACTGACCAGCAACATCAGACATCTTCTGCCCACTCTACCTTTGCTATTATACTCTCACTTTTCGAAAATAAAAACCGACGCAAAACTTAATGAGTGCTTCCCAACAGTCTTGCGAATACTATAAAAGAATTGTTTCTGTCAGAAAAATAAAAAAAATTGGAAATTACAAGGGAGAGTTTGAAAGTTCGGAGGAATACTATCTGATCAGTATATACTGGATTGAGCATCAATGTAGACTTCTCCTGTGCTCTGAAAAGTTTCGAATTGTTGTCTGAAGACAAGGGAAGACCAATTGGTATTCATTACTTTATGTCGCTTCTTGTGTTTGTTCTGCGAGATGTTTGTTGTCCGACATAAAAATATTTCACAAAAGTGTTTGTTATCCGATTAGTTCGTTAATTAATCATCCACTGTATTGTGTTCTGATAATTCAAAATTTCCAATGTAAAAATCATTATTTAGAAACAAAATAGCTTAAGGAACATTTGTTTTAAGCTTTTTGTTTCTAAATAATGATTTTTACATTGGAAATATTAATTTTATATAAAGTAAAATAATAAATATCAAAAATACAATAAAAATCAAAGAAGTTGATGGAATCTTTCTTCACTTACATAATTTGACTTAAAGGAAAAGCATGTAAGTAAAAAACTTCCATCAACTTCTTTGGTAATTTTAATTTGGATAAATGCAATTTATCCAAATTATTTATATTTGATCACTAATTTGCTTATCTTTCACTTATTGACTCGCTCGTGCAATCTGGTTGGTGTCATTAAAAGTCATCAAAGAAAGAATATTTATCACACATTAAATATTATTATAGAAAACCCATCCTAAACCATTGTATTGTGCATGCTGAACTAATTAAAACTATAGTGTTCTTTCTTTTTTATGAGAATATAGCAAGAGCCATTTATGCAATTCTTCAAGTCATTCAGTAGTTCTAAATATTTACAATTGTGATTGATTATATTTTCTTCAAAACAATTTAAAAACTTTTAATCTTTTAATGTCATACCTGTATATACATAAACTGATATGTTATTTCAGTACTTTTTACCAGTTCAGAATCACTTTCATTCACAGATAAACAATGACCTTCCTAAAAAAATAATTTAAAATTAATTATTATTGCTTTTTAAAACGATTTTCAATTATTTTAAAAAATAATTACATCATTTGTAGATTTCTTCTCACTTTCTTCAAACAGAATACTTTCAGATGAATCTGAAGCAAAATGTCTTAAAAAGAAATTATTTATATAAGTGTTTTCCTTTTACATATATACATATAAAAGACTTAACACTAAAATTTTTTAATTATTGTCAAAATTAGATTAAGGAATCCCTGGAATTTTTCATAATATTATTAAAGTATCCAATTAAAATAAATCTATAGCTATAAACAAGAAATGAATTAACAAAAATTATTATTATTTGATAATCCCAAAACTCTATTGTAAATTTCATTTGTTGCTTAAACACTATATAGTGTAATAAATTCGAACACTTGGCATTATTTCATCTTTTATTTTAGTTCAGTTGAGATGTATGCATATTTTCTTCGTAGGATGAAGTCTGCCATTTCTGTTTCCTTAAATTCATTTGATAATCCCACAACCAACAAATAATTTTCATTTTGTTGCTTAAACACTATGTAGTGTTTAAGCAACATATATATATATATATATA
>NW_019384439.1:618041-630840 GCF_000671375.1 Centruroides sculpturatus
ATAAATGTATTATTTATTAAATAAAATTTTTATTAATAATATCAATTTCTTTTTAAGTAACATCTTTTCTAACTTTTTGCATTTAATATATTTTAACATTTTGCACTGTCAATTTATAAACAGAAAACTATCTACATTTTTAATATTATATTGTGTTTGAAAATTGTTAAAAATTTTTTAAAATTTAAATTCCACTTCAGGCCTAGCATCTGATTCAACATTAATTATAAAAAAAATTCTATGAGCTTTTAATTCTATGGACTCATTTTGGAGCCCCGAAGGTTGATGCCCAAGGCATGTACCCCCTCACCCCCTTAGTTTTGCCTCTGATAAAAGGTACTGAAAAAAAATTTAATAAATATTCAGCATTTGCCCACAAAATAAAGTTAATGTACAGAATATTTAATTACTTATGCCTACAGGACTTTTTTTACACCATGTACTGTACACTATATAAAGTCTAGAAACATTAAAAATTAACAACAGCACAAACAAAATAACACCTGTTTTGGTAACTATGCTTTGATTTGATTTGGCAAAGCTACTAGGCGCTAGTATTAACTGAAGAAGATACAATACAATGCATCAACATAATAAATGCTTTAAATAAATATTTTTAATTAAAATAATTAAGTTTAATAAAATTCTAAAATATTTATACATACAAAAATGATATTCCAAAGACATCATCATCATCATCAGATAAATCCTGGTCTTCTTGAATAAGAGAATCATGCTTATATGATCTACTCCATTCAACTGAACTTTCAGGCTGGCAATAAAATTTTTTATATAATAAATTATAATCACAAACTTTCATTTGTAAAAATTATATAAATGAATAATAATTGAAGATATTTAAATTAAAATAAAGATATTATATACAGTTGAACTTATCGATCTCAAAACTCACAGGAATGAAGAAAAAAATCTAGACAGGTTGATATATAGAAGTTCCTATACAGTAAACAGTAATAGATTTAATTGGAATTATGGTATTTTATTAATACAACAGCAAGTACAGTACATGCCAGTATTAAGTATAAATAAAACATTTTTGACATACCTTAACAGAAACAGTTTGTCAATAGTTTGATACCTGACTTTCTTCAATCAATAAGATGCAAGCCAAACTCAGCCAATAAGAGAAAAGCAGCATTAATTGTAATTATGTACTGTATTGCAAGAGATGTTTCTCAACTGCAATTTATGCATCAAAATGTACTTGCTGAGCTTTGAATTTGTAATTGATGCTTCAGTTCACAATTTGAGATGTAAAAGTTTTTAGAATATATTATTTGAGATAAACATGGAAAATATATTGAAATTAGGCTGAAAATGCAGAGGGAAACAATAATTTTGAGATAGAGGTTTTCAAGATAAACATGTTTGAGATATAGGTTCAACTGTATTAAAAAAAAATCATGTTAAATTTTATATATTCTTTCAATGAAAGTTTTAATGTTTTTAATACAGAATGTACTGTAATAAAAATTTTATTTTAAGTTTAGAAATTATATTAATAAATTATCATAAACAAAGTTCTATAATATGAGATAACTGTGTTGATAGCTATAATTATTTAATATTTTCACCTAATCAGCTATTTTATTTTTTCAATAAAAAATTTGTATCTGCTTAGCCTATACAATATAATAATAATAATAATTTAAAATTCATATATATCTTAATATTTATAATGGATCTTTTTATTGGAATAGAATTTCTGATAATATACATAATTTGATTTCAGATCAGTAAACTGATTTTTCTGTTAACATTTAAACTGGTCTTATAGAGCAGAACAAAAATTTTTAGGATTCATAAAATTAACACAGTATATCAGTGATTCTCAAACAGAAAATTAAATTATAAACATTTAATATATTTTTTAATTAATAGAAAAGATTAACTCCATCATAAATGATCCAAAGCCTGGCTTAGAAAGGATAAGAGTTAATCAGCTATAAAAGTCTAGCCAGTTTGTTACGCCAAGCCTGAAGTGGTAGTAAATGCTAGTGTCTCCCCTGTAGGTGACAGATACCAGTGTCACCCAGGTTGTATGAGAAATGAGTTACAGATACACTGAACAATGAACCTGCAGGATTAAAGAAACAAACTCATAATGGAAAATTGTATTATTGGGAGAAAGTGAGATTAGCTACTTTAGATTAGGAACATTACATGGAAAATATAAGGAATTAGCTCAGGTATTGAAAGATAAGAGTTAACATAGCATGAATAGCAGAAACTAGACAGACAATAAATCAAGGAATATAGGAGGAGGATCTGTTAATATATGCAGGAGGAGATATTAGAGGAAGAAATGGAGATGTGGTATCAGACAGGAAATTTAGAGATAATATAGTAACAGTAAATAACATTAATGACAGGATAATTCATATTAAGGTACAATGGGGGAGTACCATTCAGTAATGCAAGTGACTATACATGACAGCTTAATTTTGTAATTTAGTTATAAGGAACAAGGAAGCAGGTTTTGGAGGTAAGAATGGAGAGGGAGAAATGGCATTACATTCAACTTAGCAAGTAACTTAGCAATTGCAAATATGTATTTAAAAAAAAAAAACACTTGATAGCGTATAAAAATACTGTAGACTAGCAGTCGCCAACTGGTGGTCCGTGGACCACTGATGGTGTACAAAAAAATTTTGGAGGTCTGTGAAGAAATTTGGACATCAGTCAATTCATGATTATGCAAAGTATTACAAAAGAAATGCAAAATGCTTGGTTGCTTTTTTTCACACATTGGGGATTTTTATTCAAATCTAAACCAACCAAGAAATGACTGTTGTCAATAAATAATAATGCCAACAAATCAATAAATGATGTGAGTGCAATTGTCATTCTTTGTGAAAAGGATCCATAAACTTATTTCAAACAAGTAGCAATGAACTTCACACTAATTTGTTATAATTAAACAAGTGAATTTCATATTAAGTAAAATTAAATAAAATGAAACTTTTATAATCATTAGTCTATAGATTCACAGGATTCAAAATTGCGAGTTTAATGGTCCATGAGGTCAGAAAGGTTGGTAACCGCTGGTGTAGATAAAGCATTTGATATTTATTATTGGCACACAGGAAATATTTGGGCATGTGTAGGAACTGTAAAGTAAGATCAATGATGGAACTAATTTTTATAGCCAGGAAAATAATTAAACATATAGATATGCTAAAAGTAATTTTAATATGGTATTCATAGATTTAGAAAAAGCTTATAGTAAGGTTCCTAGAAGTTTTATATGGCAGGTACTGTACTTAGGAGGAAGGAAATAGAGGAATATGTAATAGTAGTACAGGAAAAGAGGTCAGACTTAAGAAAAGGTATACAGGAAGCTTTAGGACAGAAGTAAATGTCCACCATGATTCAGTATTGTAAAACTGAATATTTATATATATAATATTCTTGTTATTTTAATTAGTCAAAAAGCATTGCCTAGAAACATCAAATTCAAATATGATACACATTTTCAATTTTGAGAATTCTTTGAATGTTTAATTTAATCTTTTTTGTCTAATTTTACTTTTTTGTTGGGTGATGTAAATTAATATATTTATAACCTAATTAAAATCTTGTTTATGCTTCTGTAAGAATGTATGTTTCTTGAACTTTAAGTATTGAAAATGCTTGTAAAAAGTTGAGGATTGTATCAAGTCCTTATCTTTTTATCTTAGTGTTAGATGAACTGTTAGTGGATATAACTGAGGAAGAATCATGGTGCATTATATTTACATTATGGTAGTTCTACTTAGCAAAGATGGAAGAATTGATAGGAGATAGAAAAAGCAAAAGATAAAGTGAAAGATTAAGGATTAGCAGAGAGAAAACAGTTCATTCATTTTCACTTTAGTGCTAAGGAGAATGACAACAAATTAATTATTGAAGATAAAAAAAATAAAAAAACTAGAGAAATTTAAGTACAGACATCTTTAATTGATATCAATCAATAAGTTCTTGGACACTGCAACACTAAGTGAAAGTACATAAACAAAACCAATTATACCATAGACTAAATGATTTAAACCAAGATATAATTTGGTTATTATTCTAACTGGATCCTGTTTGCAACCTCCAACATTTATTTTCACCTCATACAATCGATTTTACTTTTTTAAAAAAATTCAATAATAATTGTAAATGATTACAAATGTACAGTACTTATATCTTTCCTCAATGACATTGAAGACTTACTATATTAAGGAGCAATGTTAGAGAGTGGAAGAGCATTAGACACAGATATAGCAAACAATAGATATAGGGTAGCAAAAGTTACAGAATGCAAATGGAGTGCTTTATAATAAAAAAGTACCAGTCAGATTAAAAGTTTTAGAAGATAGTTTTTAGATACTGCAATGTTGTATGGATTTAAATGTTGGGGTATGAAGAAATTTTAGGTAACAAAGATGTAAATAGCAGAATTGAGGATGCTCAGGTTTGTACATGGGAGTTACCTTAGCTGATAGAATTAAGAATTAGCATATTAGAGGATTTAGAGTTTAGGAGTAATAGACATTAAAGAAAAAGTTATGGAAAATTGAATTTAGGCAGCTTGGGCTTGTGATTAGAAGAGGAGATGAATTAGTTATACAAAATCAGGGATTTAGAATTAGAACAAAAACAAAGAGGTGGTAAGCCAAAGAATAGTTGAGAATTAGTAGTTAGGAAATAATTAAGGAGTTACAATTACATAAAGAGATAGCATAAATAGGATAGCTTGGAGAGCTAGCAAATCATGACTCAACCTCACTGTGAGAGGGAAATAAGATAAACAATGACAATGACATTTAAAAGAAACATTAATTTTTATTAAACTATCTTTTTATATTTATCAAAATAAAAGTTGAAAAGTTTTACATGTAACTGAATAAATATTTACCAAGACACATTTCTGTAATGAAATAAAATGTTTCAATAAATGGAATGAAGCTGTTACCTTATTGCTGAAATAATGTTATTTATGCTATTATATTTAATGCTATATTTATTGCAATCATGCAATGTTTATCTCTACATCTTTAAAATAGGTACACACTAATGATCCTATCAGGTATTAACAGTCTTAGTACATGATCTAGAGAGTAAGATATATTGGGTCTATACATAAGTTTTTAAGGTTTTTTTTACAAATTAAAAACACACAAAATATGCTTCAACAATACCATTTATTCAAAATAGTTTCCATTATTTTCAACAACTTTCTGCCAACATTCTGGCAGCAAATGAATACCACAGTGGTTAAAGGTTGCTGGCTTTGAGCTGAAGAAGTCAGTAACCCAATTTCCACATCTATGAGATTGGTGAAGTGCTCACTAGCAAACCATGCTGCATTGACTGGAACAGATGATAATCAGAAGGGGCCATGTCCGGTGAGTATGCCGAGTGTGGTAACACTTCCCATCCCAGATCCAGAAAGATTTGCTTTGTTGTGGCTACAACATGAGGCCATGCATTGAAGAATGAGTTGCCATTGTTTAATACATATATTGGCCACTTCTGCAAAACTTGTGCTAATTTTATAAGCTGTGCACTGTAGTAGTAACAGTCTGACTTGGCTGCAGCAACTTGTGATAGATTATACCATTTTGGTCTCACCAAACACAGAGAAGCACCTTTTTGGCATGGATGTTGGACTTTACTGTTGATGATGTTGCTTGTCCTGGGTCTACCCAGGGTTTTTTCCTTTTTGGGTTGTCGTACAGTTTACTTTTCATCATCAGTGACGATTTGCCACAGGAAACTCTTCCTTTTTTATCTTACCAACAATAAAAAGCAAATATTGACATGGTTTATTGTGACAGATTCTGATAACTGGTATGGAATCCATTTTCTGCACTTTGAATCTGACCCATCATACTGAGTCTGTGGCTTACAGTTGACTGGTTCACACCAAGTACTTCTGAAAGTTCTTGACACAAAAACTTGCAGAAGCAGTTGGGTGAGTTTTCAAGTAGGTCTTACAGGTTTCCATCAGCAGTTTCCTTGGGGCAACCTGATCTTGGTCAATCATCAACATTGAAATCCCCACTATGGAAGTGTCTGTACCACTTTTCACACATGCTTAATGACAACTTTCTCACCATATGTGTTGTATAAAATTCTTTTGGTTTCAGCTGCTGTTTTTCTTTTGTTAAAGAAAAGAAGCATACAGTGGTGAAGGTGGACTTTGTTGATATTCATCTCAAAATGAAGACAAAACAACTGAATAACTAAAACCCAAAAAATTTTCCGATGCACACCAAGCAGAACTGGATGAGTCTCACACAAGCAAAAGGCAGAGTGAATGAACAATTTTAAGGTTATAAATGCACTAACTTGATCGTACAAACTTATGCATAGATCCAACATATTGAAAAGGTATCTATTGTTTGATATTGAAAAGAACCTAATGAGGGGAGGAAAAAAAAATCACTAAAATTAGGGGTGTTTGAATATATTTTATGAATTTAATTTAAAACTGAACAAAAGATAGTAAAAGATTAAACAATTCTTTTATTTGAAGACAGTATCCAATCTTATACTTAAAATGAATGAAATTTGCCTAAGTCATTAATTTTTATACATAAAATATTAATAAAATATAATATAATATCAACACATTTGAACTGAAAGTTATTAAACATTAAATGTGGATATTAATTGGATTACAGTATTTTTGGAAAACATTGCATAATTTTGATTAAGAAAAAATAAAATTTTTTATGAATATTTATCATTTATTAAATTAAACTCAAAAATCAGGCATTCAAAAATAATAATTTTTAGTTAAATTAATAAATTTAATTTATAAAAATAAATTCACACAAATTTATACCAGAGGAGGAACTAAATCTTCAATTTTATTGATTTTACTATTTAATAATCTATCAATACTAGCAGTAGATTCATATTTAGTAGTATCTGAAGAGCTTTCTTCTATACTATTTGTTAAAGTCTCTGTTGTAGTTTCAATCCATGAATGATAATACCTGTATTAAAAATAATTATTTTTCTACAGACTTATACTTTATATAATTATAATTAATATAAAAATTGTATTAATATTTAACCTGACAACATTTTCATGATTGAGACTTGATAATAATTTTACTTCTCTCATTATTTTTTTATTCAGCTGTTTATTTGATGGATTCAAAAGGATTTTCTTTATTGCATAAATTCGGCCATCTAATTTATTTTGCACCTGTAAATTCAAAATAAATTTTAAATGTCTTATAAGATAATGAAAAAATTGTTCTTAATTTATTAAGTAAATTTTTAAATACAGTAAGAACTCACTAATTCAGCATTTGCAATAATGCAGACTACTATTTTGCATTGTATATTTTTTTAAAATAATGAATTAGCCAATTCTAATCTGGGTTTTAACAATTATTTTACTCTTAGACAAATGTCAAGATTTGATCAAAGAACAGTTAGAAAAAGAATCTCAAACAAAAATTAGCTTCCTTTTCAGATCCAAATTAGTAAATGCTGGCAATGACAAAAATGATGCTACCACTACTTTTGCATTGTAAAAGTTTAAATAAAAAATAGCATTACTCAATAGGATGAAAAACACTAGATCTAGAATGATACAAAATTCCAAGAATAAGTCCTGTTAAGTGGGAACAATTCTAATATATTCCAGAAAAAAAAAACACATTTTTCAAAAATACTTCAAAAAAGTATCGAGTAAAATAAATTATTTACTTTGTAATAAATCTCAAAATCATGAATATATTTGTCTTTATTCTCTTACAGTCTTGGTCTATTATCAAATAACTGGAAAATGCTGAAGATTAAATTCAAAAACTTGGAATTAAAGGCCTTTAATGCAATTTTATACATCATATTGGTGAAACTTTTTTCAAGCAACATTCTGTCAAGAACACAAAAAAATCATAATCAAACGGTAAGATCTGGAAAATATAAATTGTTTGACTTCCTAGTTGAACTTAGTTTTTCCTGAATTTTCACTACAATAAAAAAAATTAATCCTATTTACAATTAAGGTAAATACACTTTAAGCATCCATCACTGCTAAAATAAAATTCATTACCTTGCCAAATTGTCTAATCAAACAGAATATGTTAGTCATGATGATCATGTTGTGACAAATGTCTTTTGAAATATCACAGAACACACAGCATTACCTAACATAGGTGTAATCTAGTTTTAGTGATACTGAAGATGGCTTTCCATATGGTCATCATTGATACTTTTGATACAATAATCAGAGGATTCATTATCAAGTAGTTTAAAAAGTTTGTTTTTCATGCACCTAAACAATGAAGTAAATATTGTCAATAATCCAATAAATTTTGACTAGATGCAAAAGTGATATCCATATATCACTTTGTCACAAAATGTATCCAATTTTGGTACATTTAATGTTACTTGAAAAAAAAACTGCTAAATGTATGTCTCATTTCAAATGAAATCTAAATTAGTTCATTGTAAACCTTTAGTAGACATATTGCTTGCAGTTTATCACTTATACCAGAATTGTCATAATAAAGTTGACATTTATGACAGATTTTGAAAGACAGACAATTTCTTCTCTACATAGTTCAATTTCTTTACAAGTGTTTATACTACCAGTAATCATTTTTTTTTTCAGAACTCATAACATTACATGTCTGAAATGCAATATTCTATTGTAGGCAGCTTTTAATAATACAGGTATCCCTCATATAGCACAGCATTTCTACAACAGTGTTTTGCTCTGACATGGTTTGAGAATTTAGGAAATCATCTATACAAAATTTCACAATTTTTAAGTGCAAACTCTGTTATTCAATATTTTCTATTCAAGTAAGCATACATCTTGTTTCAAATTTGTCCATGGATTTTAGAATATTAAAATTTTCAATTTTTTTTTTTTGTGCATTTCATCAGATTTACTTTAATGAAAACTGATAAAGCTAGGACAAGGAAGAAAGAATTGCATTAAGTGTTTAGCCTTTAACATTATAAAAATAAATATATGGTGACACATTTATCTTCATATTTACTGAAGTTTATTTAAACATTTTTAGATAAGTGTTAACTACTGTTAAAAAAGTTTAATAATTAATCATTTGTAAAAATGACAAAGGAAATACAGAAGTATCTTGATACTCAAACTGTTCCCAACTCAAACAATTTGGTATTTGAACAAAAGTCTGGAAAGAAATTGTTTGGTACTCAAATGAACAAATACAACCTGCTAGAAAAACTTTTTGATTTTTTAAAATTTTTATCATAAAAAATGTTATTAAAATGAAGACATTGCTGATATTTCTGATCAAGATTGACAAAACAGCTTAGATGATGATACTTTGTAAAAAAAATGCTCTCATTTAACTAAAAATAATATTACAGTGTAATAAAAGTACTTTTAACTGTGATTGTTAGTTATTGATTGTTAATAAACTATTTATTGCTTTAACAAACATATTTCTCTCAGGAACAAAAAAGAATAGTATGCTTATGTTAACTCTCGCAACCTAACCCCTTGTTTTGCACTAGTCCTTTGTTTCATATAGCACAAATTCACATAACATTGCACTTTTTTGGAATGTAAATACCATATTATACAAGGGATACTGTACATACATTTTGATTTATTCACTCAAAAATTGCTTTACTGTACAAATAATACTTATGACTGTTATATCAACATAATTACATCAAATATACAAATCAATATAATTTTCTTGCATAACTCAATTCTTAATTTTATGACAGCATAATTAAAAAATGATTATATGTATTTCTATGCAAATGTACTGTACATTCTGGGCTGGAAACTAATAAAATTTTGAAAAACAGATCACATTTAATGAAAACTAATATGCAGATTTATAAATTGTATTACATAAACTAATCTAATATTAAAAAAGGAAACTGTATCCAATATGCTAATAATGCAATAACAACAATGATATGATACATTAAGTTTTATGTCAATATTTTACATTTCCCAATTAGTGAATATAGTATGTATTTAATTATATAAAAAAAGATCACTATATCACAAATAAATCTTTAGGTAAAATGTAATTCTATAAATAATTTAATAACTTTAAAATATACATAATTTACTATAAGAATAAAAATTTATATGTATAGGTAAACAATATTAATAATTTTATATCTGAAGTATCTAAATAAATTTTAATAGATTTACTTTTAATACATCTCCAAATCCACCACTTCCCAACCATTGTAATATATCAAATTCTTTTAGTAATCTAGAATTTTCTGGGATGTGTCTTGCAAGCTGATGAATTGTCTGATCTGAACTGCCATCTGAAAGTTTTTGTAAGACTTTAAAAACATGAATATTTATTCCAATACAACTGCTTAAATTTTATAAAATGCAGTTGAATTATAATATAATTAATGTAGTATTATTTTAAATTTATATTATTATTAAATTGTAATATTATAATAAATATTATTTTAAATTTTATATTCTGTTTTTACCTTGAAAAAAGTTTTTATCTTTTTCAATCTTTTTAAAATTCTCCTGCCTGAAAATATATAATAAAAATTATAAGCAAATTTTACAATTATAAAGAATTTAAATCATGTATGTTTAATTTTAAATATTATCAGGAAAAAATTTTTGAGAAATACCTTTCTTGATTAAAATTTATTTTCCCATTAATTTTATTTTCAATTGGCTTTGACTGATGACTTTCCTCTTCTGAATCAGAATTTTCATGAGAATTACTCTACAAAATATAAAAATTAAGTTATTTTTATACTAGACATAATTTAGAATTGTCTGATCATGGGTCCAGTGTAGACTTATAAAAGAAATCTTGAATGCAAAGATAGAGGAAAAGGAAAAAAACTCAATATGTATATGATGAATTAATAAAACTAAAGATACATTGAACAAGAAAGAGACTTAAGAGACTGCAACTAATGTGACAGAAAATAAAAAGAAAGACAGATTTATAAATGAGGAAATAAAAATTGATGGTGTGAACCGTTACCCAATGCCTTTGTTGTTTAAATACCCCTACAGTAGGTTCGAAAGTAGGGTTACTCGCTGATCTCATGTTCTGTCAGGATAACACAAGAGGATGGAGACGTAAGGAGGTAGTGGCAGCAGACACAGACATACACAAATGTACAGAAATAAATCACGTTTATTTTAAAGAAAAAAGTCTTACAATTATTCGTACAACACTCAAAATAGGCAGATGACCAGGTGGAAGTTGCTGATTCCGGTGTTTTGTTGGTGGATCGTTTAGTGGATAAAGACTGGGAAGCAGAGATGGTGAATCCCCAAATGCTGGATGAGTGCAAAGGGTGTGGTCAATCTCTGAATGATGGCAAATTGAGGATGGGAAGTTTGATCTGGAAAGCATTGGATTACCTAGAGGAGATGGAGGATCTTTCAGGGTTGGATTGGTGGAATGGCAGTAGTCAACACACAGACTCAATAATAAATCAATGGCTCAAACATCGACTTCAGCAATGTTGATGACTCACTTTGCCGTTACCCTACAGTGACTTCTTTGACACTAGCAACAACTCGCACTTTGTGATACTTGGTGACAACTCTTTTCTGTCCTTGGGGTCAGTCCCCTTTATATGATTCAAATTCTAAATCCTTGATTTGGACTGGTCAAGATCTGACTCTTCTTTACTCTCTCATTGGATCCCACTTGTTGCTAGGGTCCAAGTATGGGTTGGAAGGATGGACATCTTCCTCACTCCCACATCAGGGTTATGACTTCCTCCAGCATTCACTTATGAACTCCTGTGATGATACCTGAGAGAGTTTGCTAATTATGGACTGAGGACCTGTAATCAGGGAAGGTAGTTTTATCTCCTGAAAGTCAGGGCATCCAGACTGATTACCTAATTGTCGTGTATGAGGCTTCTCTCATCTTTCTTTTGTATAGTCAAGCTGGAAATTGGCGATTTTATGAATCTCGATGTTTTTGTCGATCACTTTTCTAGCTTAATTTCTCACCATGACATCTCTTTCCCACTTGAGTTTGACAAAATACATTAACTTTACAACATTTAACTTTACTTACTTTGTGTTCATGACAATGTATCAGAATGATGGCAAGGACCATGCAGAATGTGTATGGTTAAAGAAAAGAACACAGGAGGAAATGATTTTATTGTGGAAATAATATTCCAATTGTTATTTCTTTCTGAAATATTGTGTAAGAATATCAAAAAAGTGTTTGTGCTTCCTTCGGTCTGTTTGAAAGAAAGCCCACTGAGGAGGAAAATATTGTAATTTCCAAAATGCATCTGGGTAAAATAAAGTTGTTGATAGGCTAGTATTTTTGGAATCTGTGAATGTGATAATTCCTAGAGAATAATGGTGTTTGAACTGGTTACATATTGACTGATTTGCAAAGAGCATTCTCTCCCTCTTTCATTGCTATGTTAACTATGCATTCAGAAGGTATTAAGCATGTAATGACATATCAAAATTAAGACAACTGAAATTTTATATTTAAAAATATTTTTAAAAGAAATGTTTTAATTTGTTTATGAGATAATAAAATATTAATATTAAAACTTGATATAAAAATAATATTCATGAAAAGTATTTATATATATGTTACAGTCAAAACCCGTTTTTAGTTAGAACGCGTTTTAACTAGTTGAAACTAGTTTGTGCTGAATGTCTTTGTTAAAACCCGTTTTGTCTAGTTGAAACTAGTTTATACTGAATGTCTTTGTTAAAACCCGTTTTGTCTAGTTAAAACTAGTTTTAACTCAAATTCATTTTTGACTAGCAGTAAATTCTAGTTTTAACTAGACAAAA
>NW_019384439.1:632300-642861 GCF_000671375.1 Centruroides sculpturatus
GTTGGATAATAAAATAATGAAGTATGTCTTTTATTTGAAAGACATACTCCATTATTTTATTATCCAACTTTTATTTGAAAGACATACATAAATATTATCAGTTTTTTTCCTAAAACTGATAATATTTTATCAGTTTTAGGAAAAAAATTAAAAATGTATAATTAAAAAAAGTGATAAAATCTATATTTTAAAATTATTGTACATTTTTAATCTTCAAGGTCAACAAAATAATGATTTATTACCACTATCGATTCATTGTCTGATAAATTTATTGCTTAATGGTAAGAGGTTATGGAACAGATGTCAGATGGAGCCAAATCATGCAAATAAAATGGATAGGATAGCAAATCATACTATGATTTTTGCCATAGAAACAATACTTTATCCTGATAAAAAATGATTTCTTCTTTGATAAATCTGGTTTTTTCTTTTTTGTTTAGTTGATCCAAAGGGTTATCTTAATATTCAGTCATTTGGAAGACAATATTTCCTTAGCATTAAATAAATAAATAAAAAAAGCTTCCACAGACAAAAGAGGCAGACAATTTTGACTACTTTTTTGCAGATGAAGTATAACACTTACTTCCTCTATTTCAACTGCTGTTTTGTTTCCAGTGAAAATTGGTAATCACAAGTTTCATCAGTGGTCACAACAAATAGACAAATAAAATCAGTCATATCCATTTTACAACACTCGAAATAATCTTAAGAAATTTGCATTCATGTACATCTTTGATCAATTGCTAGCAAGTATGGCACCCATCTCTCAGGCAGGTTTTTTCATACCTAATTTGTTGGTTTGGACCACAGAATTAGCAATTTCAGACACTTTCAATCAGTAATCTTCCAAATCATCATCATGCAGTTTATAAATAATTTTAGAGGTTGCATTTCTTGGACAAGCTTGTACACCCATGTTTAAATTCTGCAACCCATTTTTAGAAAAAACAAAAAAAGTCATTTGTTTTTGAGTCCCATTCATAGCAATCTGAAAGTTTTTATTTGGTTGTCAGAAGCGAGTCAAAGACTTTCCCAAGTAGTCAATTTCTTTAGTGTACCACTCACTGAGTTGCTTGTTTTGCAACTCAGTGAATGGCACTATTTTGCAACATCACATGCATATTATACTACTTTGTACTGCACATGTATGGCAATCCAACACAGAGATGAAGTAGTGGGAATTTAAAAAGAGGTGAAGGGGAGGGAGCATGTTGTTAATAGACACCTCTACATGTTATATCAGACTCAGCACTCCTGCAGACAGACACCAAAAATGCTATATGCTTTGTACAGGTATCAAAATTTTCACTTCATTTTTCTCCTTTAAGTAAAAAATTACTTCCACCAAACTTTGTCATTCAGTAGAACAATGGTATGATTTAAAAATATGTGAAAATAGGCAAAAAAATCAAAGATGGGAATGTTTTGAGCTATTCAACTTTAAACATTGAAGAATTGAAAACTTAGTACAAAAATGTTAGAATGAAAAAAACTAGAATTATTGTTTCATGTCCCTTTATCTACAAAATGCAACAAACCACATCTCTAACGAATTTAGTTTCTGAGACACACACATTCAAGTAAATAGCAGCTTTTCAAAAAAGTTCAAAACTTGAAAACTAGTGTAAAAATCATTAAAAAAAATGAAAATTTTGCAGAACATTTTGGCAGATCTTTATAAGGGTACAAAATGAACTCACTCCATAAAAAAAAAAATCAACAAAATCTGGCATCATGAGGGGTCAAATCCTACCTGAGCTGACATGCAATGATCCTTAGTGTAATAAATTTAATTTGCTTAATTAAATGTATACAAGACAGAAATTTTTAAAGTAACATAGTACACATTTTTTACTGTATAGTTGATATATATATATATAAAATTATTTTTTGGTTTTAATTTTCAATATTTTATAAGCTGAAAGTTTTTATATCTGAATTATTATTTAAAATTAAATTTTCATATTTCATAAAAACTATGTATGTAGAATGTTACTTTTCTATAAGATTCTTTTCTTTTTCTTGCTTCTTTTTTCAAAGCTTCTTGCTTTCGATGAATTTCTTCCTGTATTTCTCTATGCTAAAGTAAGATTTAGAAGTGTTTTTTCAGTTGCATCACCAATACAGTACAGAAACCTTACTTAAACAATTTGATAAAAAAAACTTACTTCTCTTTGTTCCTGAATTTCTTGTTTTCTCTTTATTTCTTGGGCTTCTTTTTCCTCAGTACATCTTTTATTATGTACCATTTCTTCATAAAAAGATTTAAACTGGGGTTTGTTATGTTGATGGAGAAAATTTTGTACATCTTGACATAACTCATAAATCATTTCCTAACAAAATAAAGGTGAATATCATAAATTTCTCTTTCAGAATGCATGAATATTATAATCATAACAAGATCTAAAATATAAAGTAAATTTAAGAATCAGTCTGGAAAGAACTATAAATTTAATCCCTTCTAATTTATTCAAATAACAATTTGAATTACTTTTAAACTGTTAAATATTTTTACAAATTTGTTAAATTCAATTTAAATTATGTTCTTGTTATAAATTTATATAACATTTATATTTATTTGTAATATTATTTTACAAAATTTAAACTTGGAAAAAATTTATGTAGATTTGAAAGTTTTTTAAAAATAAAATTCTGCAGTTTATATGACATTAAGCAATGATAATTTTGGCGATTTTATCAAAAATTTTATTTAGATTGTTATCCATTAGAAAAAAATGACTTTCCTGAAAAGAAAACTAAACATTTCTAGTAAACTTAGAAATTCTGTCACATTAATTTAATAAAAAATTTTAATTAAATGAAATATTAACCTTTGCTTTTATTTTTTTTGAGTTCAAATCAGTGTAAAAATGTGTAAAATGATTTTACTTGTGTTTAGTAAAGAACTTTTAATTAATATTTTTAAAATTGTTTGAAAGTCAAACTAAATACACACACTTAACAATAAAATTAAGTGGCATAACAAAGATATTTGGTGGACTTGCAAAATCAGCACATTTTAATTGTTCTCGTAGCCAATTTTTTTGTTATTTTTACAAAAATACAAATAAGATTAAATTAAGTAATTATTAAATGATCAAATCACTAATACAAATTAATATCATTAATTTCTTTCTTTTATAAGATAAAAATTTTGATTAGCATATCATGTTATAGTAGCCAAATATTTATTTAGGCTGATTATATATGAGAGATTTCTTTATCATACTATCACAGAATTTATAACTATAACATATCACAGATGAACATTTTATTAAAATTATTTGAAACAGATATTTGAAAACTGGTAAAAGAAAATATGATTATAATTACAATTATTATTTATGATGATATTTTTTATTATAATTAATTATTATTACACAATATCGACATGTGAGCTTACCACGTGGGTAGCTAACAAAAACAAATGTTTGAAATATGAGCCAAGTATGAATGGTTTACTAATGGCTAATCACATACTTAAAAGTATTTAAAATGGTTTATATTGTAATAAATTATGATCTAAAATTTGATTTCATTATATCAAATATCAATATGTAATAATTATTAGTGAATTATATTATTTAAATGAAAGCTCTAAAAAATTAAAATAATTCATTAAAAATCTGAATTCATTCAAATAAATTTCATAAATTCCTCAAGAACAATAAAAGTAAATCTAAAAATTACAGTTGGATAATTGTAATTTTCAATACAAATACAGGAAATCCTTGTTAGTTCTAAATTTAAGGGATGAAATAATCATGACTTCAAATTATCAAGTTTTAAATTATCCAAGATTTATATAGTTCTGTACAATATAACTGCCATATAACTGATAATTTATTAAGCAAACAGAATATGGATATATATATAGAACACTATTTTTGTTAATTAATAATAATAATATAAATAAACTGCAGGTAAACATTACATGTCTGGTGAGAACCTCACAGGTTGCCAGATAGGTTTTATAAAAAGTAAGGGTGTGACTATGCAGACGCAAGCAAAAAAATTTTCCGAGTGAGCAAGAATGTGGTGAGAAGAGGTGACGACATTTCACGTTTGCTCACGTCTGCATAGTCACACCCTAAAGCAAAATTCCTCAAAATGTAGCTCAAATTACTTTTAAAGAAGCCTAAAAACTGCTAAGCTGCACAAATATAGTAGCATAGAGCTCTACAAATATCTCAATCTGTTACTTGTAGCCCAATCTTGCAATCCTGAAAACCAGGCATATTTATGAGATATGAGGAAAAGAGGGAAAAAAAACCAGGAAAGTCCATGGGTAAAGTGAACCTGAAAACATTTATTCCATAATGCACTTGAACCTGAAGTTGAGTTATTATGTGACACAAAGACATTCTCATTACAAATTTTTACTGCTGAATAAAAATAAAAGTTGCATTTCTTCTTTTTAAATAATAGAGTTATTAGATTGTTTTTCTTGTTAGACTAAAGTTTTGTAATTAAACACACAACAATTAACACCTAAATGCTAATTCCAGCACTGAATGAACAAAAAATTTTAAGAATGGCCTCTAAAAGACGGCTCTCCTCAGGATGAAACACAAAAAAAAAAAAAAAAAAAGTTCTATCATTTAAAAAAGTCTCAAGGGCTTATTCCCACTGCTCTGAAACTTCTGATATCTACAGAGAACTGAAACACATCAAACATATAGCATCGGCACACAGGTACCACCAGTCCTTAATAGACAACAGGCTAACTGCCAACCAGCAATCTACAATAACTACCACCAACACGTGGGTTAATGATGCGCAGCACAACCAGGTAGCTTTATCTTACGAACTGTCCCTTCAACAAATTTTTAGTAAAATCGCTAAGGAGTTGAATGTGCACTTAACATATAAGAGAAAACAGAATATTTTCTGACTTATCTAATGCTAAGGACAAGTCCGATGGTAAAGCACCAGGGGTGTACCGCATCCCTTTGAATGATGAACATTTCAATCATAGGATAACATACATTGGATCTACATACAGATCTCTTGAGACTAGAATACGGGACCACAAATATGATGTGTCCAAGCAGAGATATATACTGCTCTAGACAAGTATGCTACTGAACCTGGAGTCTCCCCATGTTGGGATGAAGCTACTCTTTTGCATAGGGCCTTTGACCGACACGACTTACGCTCATTAGAAGCTATTGAGATTTACAGTAGAACCCCTCTAGTTCACCCTCGGCTAGTCCGTCGCTCTGGTTAATCCGATCGTGGTTGTAGTCGAGAAACTTGTCCCGACTCGTCGGTGACTCACCGTCCGTGGCGTTTTTCTGTGTTCGTTACAGTATATGTTTTACATTGTGTGTACGTGTACAGTTCTGTGCGTGTTTTCAACATGTCAGGAGTGAAACGTAAACACGTTACTCTTTCATTAAATGAAAAATTAGCGGTGCACAAAGACTGGACAAAGGGGAAGATTGTTATTTTACTTTTTTCTGATAATCCGACCTTTTTTGCGTTCCGACCATACCCCCAGTCCCAAAGGTGACAGATTAGAGGGGTTCTACTGTATATAGAAAACATGAAGGGAAACTGCATTAACTCTGAGTATATTCCGATTCCACAATCACGGAAGTATTATTTACATTGCCACAAAGCACAACAATAATTGTATGTGTAATTATTTTTCATCTTTCTGCTTTGTAAAAGAAAACAATTTCCACGTCGTTTACATTGTGGTAATTTTTACAACGCTATAATAATAATTTATGTATAGCCTTATTTTAAAATAATTATTTTTATGTTGTAAACGTAATGATTTTTATATCATATGGTACATCGTTTAAATGTTTAAAAATTTGGAACACAGATGTATTCAACGGTTAGAAGTTTTTAAATGATAGAACTGTTTTTTTTGTGTGTTTCATCTTGAAGAGGGCCTCTAAAAGATGGCCAAAAACATTTGAGCATTATAATTTTTTGTTCATTCAGTGCTGGAATTAGCATTTAGGTGTTAATTGTTGTCTTTAGTACAGTAGAACCTCGATTATCTGGACTAATTGGGGATGAAGGTAGTCCGGATAAGGAAAAATCCGGATAATCGAAACAAATACTTTAATTTGTCTTTTAATGATAATACAACACGTTTTCTTTTCGATGACATATCGGTAATATTAAAAGTAAATACAGTATTTAAATCGTGATCAAATTTTCAAGAAACAAACGTTCGTATTGAATTTGGACTACTATTGACCAATGCTAACAGACTACCTATTGTTTAAAAGGCCCTCTGATGGGGCAAGAAGACGGATTTTATAAAATAAAAAGCAGTCGAAACTGCATTTTTATGAATAAAAATTTGACAAACTATTTATCGTTTTATGACGAGTAAAATTTTTTCGTCTCGTTTGCGGCTTTTAAGTAATGCATAAACCTTCGAGGCGCGAGGCCCTTCAGACCGTGAGGCATAGGCGGTGGCCCACGTCGTCCATGCCTTACGCCGCCCTTGGTCATAGAAATGATGTAATTTGAATATAAATTATTTATAAATGCGTATGTCAAGTTATGTTTTTATTACTACGTAAAATATATTTAAGAGTTTATGACCACTGTGCTGGGTGAGACGTTGTTGAAACAAAAAAGTTATGCATTCCATCACGTACATAAACAGTGTTGTAATTCGCCAAGTGCAAATCAGCAAATTCGTAAAATTTTTGTTTATTTTGAACAATCCGGATAATCGAAAATCCGGATAATGGAGGTTCTACTGTATATAGTTCCAGTTTACTTGTGCCAGTTTTTTGTCTGATTAAACATACAGTATCACATTTCAATTAAAATACTTTAAAGAACATCTCATATACAGTAGAGTCTTGATTAATGGAAACTTGTTTAATTTTACTGAATTGTGGAAGAACACTTTGTAATAAAGGAAAAAAGAACAGTAAAATTACTGAAAGTAGTTCATTTTACAAATCTTGGCTGCCGATGTGTAATACAGTAGAGTATCGATTATCCAAAACAATTTGGGCTGGGTTGTGAAAAATTTATGAAAAAATATATTAAACACTGAACTGTACTGTACATATTTTTATCACACGTCTTACAAATACATATCTTACATAAAGTAGTACATTCAAGTAGGCCTACAGTTTACATTAGTAGGGAGGGGGAGAGTGCTGCAGCACCATAGCACTAGAGGAAATTTGGATTTGCCGACTGGAATGCTTTTGGTTAATCGATGTTTCAGTTGATCAGTATTCGGATAATCGATGCTCTACTGTACTATAGTCTTGCAAAGAATTTAATCTGGTGACTTCTCACATGAATTTAAAAAGATGTTTGAAACAACGTTCAATGTTCTTGTATGTTTTTCACATTTTGCATTAAACATTGTGTTATCTAAATTTTTTATTATAAAGGTATTTCAGTCTACATTACATCTGATAATCAGGACTATACTGTATATTTGGCTATATAATCAAATTTAAAATTAACTAAATATAAACATCTTACTTCTCCTTTTAACGCACGTGCCTTAGTCTTCAGTTGTTTCTGTAGACCAGTGATGAGTTGTGTCGACAGTCCTTTTGTATTTCTTAACTCTAATTTAGGAATTCTGTTACATTTAAGGTCATAATATTAGTTTATAATCTTAGTCCAATAATACATAACGAATATATTGAATACTCACTCATTGGGGTAATTGCTAGTAAACTTTACATACAGATCAACTTGTACATGAATTTCTTTACATGCAGTCATACTTTGTTGAGGTCGAAGAGTTATTAACATCTCGGGAGATCTCCAGATCTAAATTATGAGTGTTTTTAAAAAATAAATTACAATTTAGGAATAATTTTTAAAATATATTAATGATTTTAAATTTATGACGACCTTCCAAGCATTTCTCTGCCTGAGATCCTTCAAATCATCTGTAAAAATTGATTGAAGGGCTTGAAATTCGTTCTCCTGTCGTTCTTGTAGCGGTTCTTCTGAAACATCTGTCATTTCTGACTCGTCCGAATTTGCATAAGTTTAAAATTAGTTAGCGAAATCCGAGAATATCCTCGGACATTCGTGTCATAATCACAGGAAGACCACGCGACACATCTTATATTTGTATTTCCACAACATTCTACGTCAGCAAGACTGTCGCGCCGCCTGCATTATTGAGAAAATAAAAATTTAAAATATCACAATTTATATTTTCTATAAATAATTACAGTAACAGACAAGCCCGGCGTTGCCAGGGGAAAAAAATAAAAACAAACGTTATTTCGTACATCTAACCTTTCTATTACATTATATTATTTGAAATATATTTACAACGGTTACATTACATCGAGTCAAAGCCTGGACTCCACATTACCTGAAAACAGAACCGAAACACATAGAGTTTTCGTTCTTTCTTCTTTGGTGTTGTTTATATGGAGATTTTAGCTCAATATAGGCTCTTTCTCCGATTAGACATTATTGTGTACGATCGTTATGCAACCGATTTGCCAGCCGTATCCGAACGGCCTATACGTACGCGCGGGAATTAATGCCTTACGGGAGGACTTTTATGGGGAACTGGCCTCCTATTCAGTCGTTATTGGCAAGGAGAAAACCTGGAAAACTCCAAGCAGCCAGCCTGTCCGATCGCGGCGCGAACCCACGACCGAACTTCCCAGTGTTTAGGGCCTGGTCACCGCTATGAGCGGCAACGGAGACCACTCGCCCACTGGTGGAGGCTAGAGTTTTCGTTACAGTGGCTAGAAAATATAGTGTCGAAAGCGCTTATATTCCTCCATTATAACCGTTCGGTCCATACATCGAGGTTAGTGACGTCACAGACAAGGTGGCGCTGATGTCAATCGTACTGCTACTTTCGCTTTGGCTACGTGATATCCTTTCTTACAAGAACATCGAAAGCGATTAAATTTGTGCTTGTAAAGTGAATAAATCCTTAGGAAATGGCTGAACAGAAACTTTACTGACTTGTGTATTTCTAATTTATAGATATTACTCTACTGTAATTTTTAATTCTTTTATTTTTGTCGAAAAGGGTGAGAAATCTACATGCATATTAATCTGTAATTTTTTAAGAGAGATTTTTCAAATATAAAGTGTATATGCATGGGTACTTGGCAGTAGACTAATAATCGTTTATTTGTACATACTTAATTTTGTAATTTTATATTGGGACAATAAAGTAACATTCTGCCTTTATATTTTATATACTGTGTAGAATTTAATTGTAATTTTAATATTGCTTTATACTATGTCACATAATACTGTGAACAGTATACAGTATTATGTAACTGATGGCATTTGCTTAATAAATTCTATTTTAGGCCCTCACAGTGGAAGAGGTTCACAAAGCCATATAAAACTTACATTTTATTATTAAAAATATGATAAATTCTGTATTTTTTTAGTAAATATGAATAAACCTTGTTGTTAATAAGGTAATAACAAGAGTAGATTACTCTTGTACTCTAAATAATACTTGTTTGTACAGCACTCAACAGCTGTAATGTAAAAATAGACAATACAGTGTAGGCTATTTGATTTAATAAGAATCTTAATTAGCTTTAATAAAATGAATTCCTTCATAAATGTTAATAAAGTAATACTATATAATAATTGATTGCTAGTGATATGATTTATTATCGATCTAAATTCTTTTACTTGGCTACAGCACATTTACTATGCTTAAAAATCCCACTTAAAACCAATATAAACATAGGATGATACAGCCAGTGTAGCACAACGATTGACAGCAGCGCCTCTTGCGGCAACCTCCAATATAGGGACAGAAAATAAGCTCGATTTCGACACTATATTTTCTAGCCACTGTAGTTTTCGTTTCAGTTATGTTTTCGTTTTAACTTGACTCCACTAGATATGCGCCATCTGTTGATCAGTTCTGTAATTATCGTAGAGTCAAATATGGACGACTCTACGGAGTTTGCTATGCTTACTCTGCATTTATTAACAATGAAATTGTTAATAATCTTTGAATTATTTACATTTTTTGTCGTACAGACATCTGTATTTTCTAACTTCTACGATGAAGAATTCCAAATCTATTTGTTTCCTCATCCTTTTCGCTACAATATCTGCCATTACGACAAACAAACTACACGTGACTACGCGTCACGAATCCTTGCGTTTTTATTGGTTGTAGTACGACAGATGCGCGGAACGAAAAGGAAAAGTTAAATAATTTTTAACTCTGCTTTCAGTCTTGCAAAGAATTTTCAAAATGTGTTAGAGTGGGCACTCGATGTAATAAACTCTTACGTAATATAATCTTTGTAAATATATTTCAAATTCTATAATCATCATAATTAATATATATTATAAAGGTAAGTGTACAATGTGCGTGCTGTTAAAACCAGGGGCGTGCCGTGACATTTGATGATAGGGAAGCTGTGTTTCTATAAGAAGCCGACATCCAGGGGCAATCAGTTAATTCTTTCTTTAAATGTATTTTTAATAGATTATTTATCTGACGTACTTAATAAACAAGTTCATTATAATTACCTCTGTTATTAGATCCAATATATTCCATATGCCCTCTAAATGCCAATTCTTGCTTTGATAA
>NW_019384439.1:644781-656537 GCF_000671375.1 Centruroides sculpturatus
AATCCTACAATTTTTTGTTTATAACGTAGTTTATACGGATTATTTTCAAAAAAATATACGTATTTTGGAAATGTTGAGTCGAATTAGTCTAGAATCGATTAATTTTATGAAAGAAAACCTTTCAAACAGCCGTAGTCCGTAAACTATGATTCCTACAAAATTGATTCATAAAGAACGGAACGTATCTACCGTCTTATAGGGGGGATCTACTGTAATAAAAAAAGGTTGAGAACCTTTGGTGGATTCAATTTTCCATCCAAGGAGGATGAAAACTTAAAAAAGAAAGTATAATATATTAATGAGAACTTTCGATTTAAACGATCTATTTGTTTTGTGCAACTTATTAAATGTTAACTTCTAAAGTATAATTTTTTTGTTTTTATATTTTTCAATATATTTATTTTGTTTGTAAAAAATAAAGAAATAATTTTTAACGATACAATAGCCACGATTATTATTTTAAAATGTTTACATTAGGCTTAACTTCGACGAAAATTCTACGCGAAGCGACACGCAACGGAGAAAAATTTCAACGCGGGATAGGTTAATATATTTTTTCGTACATAATCGGTTATCCGAACAACCCCAGTCCCCAATTGATTCGGATAAACGACGCTCTACTGTAAATCATTTCCCTAAGCGTAACAACAAAACTGAAAGAGGTGTTGAAATTCTAGGCGCCAAAACAAAAGGACTCATTGACACGGGATCGGACATAGCGATGATACCAAGGAATTTTTATGAAAAAATAGGAACTCCGAAATTAAATTCAGATAGTGTATCTTTAAATGGATTAGATGGGAATAGTGTTTCTCCGTTAGGTTTCTTCGAAAGTGAAATAAAGATTGGCGAATATTCTCTTCCTGCAAATATTTACGTGGTAGAAGGTGATCTATGTAATTCTATAATGATAGGAATAGATGTTCTGAATAAACTGAACTTCTCTATAACAAACTACGGATTCAAGATCGTGAGAAAACCAAGTCAAAATACTATTCGTGTTAATTATACTCGAATTTTTATTCCCAATGAAAAGTCTGTGGCTGAATCAACACTCGTTAGAGCAGATGACGCCTCTGAAAAAGGACAGACGTCTCTTTCGCATTCCACTGAGCAAGAGAAAGAAAGCGGTTTTCAAAACGCTAAATCACTTGATGAATGCCTATCCTTTGTGGCAAATGACGAAAACAGTTTCGGCGCAAATAGAAAAGTTGACTTTCAAATCTGATAAATTGGATACAGTGGATACATTCATAATTTGAATGTTTACAAGCGGACTCATTTAAGAGAAAAACCGTTTAAATGCGATGGATGTGAATATTCTACAATAACCATTTCAGCGTTGAACAGACATAAAAGAAGACATTCACGAGAAAAATTACATAAGTGCAAATACAGTATTGCATTTTTTGTACTAGCTGGAAAGAGAGTTTAATCACACATCTTTTTCTGAAACATTACCGAGGTTGAGGCCGAAGTTTTAAATGCGAAAACGTGTACGTCGAACGTTCAGCGCCGCTTTCCTATAAGCCTAGAAGTTTGACAATGGTGTTTGGATAGTCAGTGGAATCATGCTCGACGTCCCAAACGCCATTGCCAAACTTCTAGGCTTACAGGAAAGCAGCACTGAACGTCTGATGTACACGTTTTCGCATTTAAAACTTCAGCCTCAACCTCTCTATTTAGTAGCGTTCTGATTGTAGTTTGTGCAGTGTGGTAGCCTGGTAAACTAAAAAACTGCCTTACCAAAAGAGATTAATACATATACTTGAAGTTTATTCCTTTTTCGGTTGTAAGGGTCATCATAAAATCGAAATTTTTATTCATCTGTATACGAGATGATTATCACAAAACACGAGAATATTAGGTTTTTACCTACATAGCAACGTTAACATTAATATACGAATATATGCAAGGAAATGTCCGCGAAAATCACGAAATTCGGACAAACTTTTAATATTAAATTTCGTGGCAACGCAACAATAAAACTCGTATATACTCTGTAATAACAAATTGTCAGTTTTATTGTTGCGAGCGGTTCGATTTTCATTTCGTGCGATTAAAAGTTACTTATTTCAAGTGCTTTTATCAGTTTTGTTTCATTTGCTGCGATTTTATTGATAAGTATAGACTACGATGTTTGGAAATTTAAGTATTTTTGAACATTGTTAAGCAGAATAACACAATTATTGTCAATTATTTTCCAACAAATCTCTGTTTCTATAACAATTGATCGGTCGTTGCGCGGTTTCTTCACAGAGACGACGAATGGAGCCTTTCTACATATTTTGGGACATACTTTTTACTCTTCTCATTGTTAATTTTCGTTAAGCCAAAATCCAATGGAATTGTTAAAGAAAAATGAAAATTAATAAATACATTACATTGGTATTCCCCGCTATAGTTTATATTCACATCATATTCCATATGAAATGTTCACCGTTTAAACATTAATTAAATAGAATAATTCGTGATTATTCCTTAGCGCGTTTTCTCTATTTTCACAAATGTTTTGCGTTATGGCAATAGACAGAATTGTATAATTTGTAGAAACTCTAATTACATATCGAACGTTAAAAATCGTTGTAAAATTAAAATTACTATATTTAATAGAGATTTTATTGTAATATTAATTTGCGACTTTGTACTTTTTATTATAATTAAGACGAACATCTATCATATTTTAAAAATTCTTTTTTCATTACAAAACTTACAATTTACTTTAAATTAAAACAAAACGAATGCAAGTTGTATTTTCACAATGGTCGTTTCTTTCTTTTGAAGAATGGATAATTTCAAAGAATTAAAGAAATGGAACATGTCGGCAGATGATAAGCAGGAGGAAAGCGCCTCGTCGTCTTCCATTTCGGTTCGAGTTATTCGGGTTCTTCCGAAAGATGTCGAGGAGAGCTAAAGTCACCTACGCCCGACAACAAACGGTGGTTGTCATACTCCCAACGATAGCACCTCGTCTGTCGTCAATTACCTGGAACGACGATACCCGGAAATTGCAGAATGGACGGTGGAGTGTCGATCACGCGAGATAAGACTCGACGGATAGGAGTCGAAAGTGATCGTGGAAACATTCGTGAAGCGTAAGATGCCTTGGTGGAAAATGCTTTTCTTCTGTATAAAATAACCTCGGCAGAGAATAGGTTTATCTTCCATCCATGTCGACTTTTCATCGAATACGACTTTGTCACCCGGAAATGACGTTTCACCCGGCTACGACTTAATTCACTGGACTTGACTCTTCATCCCGGATTGGGTTTTTTCATTTTCAATTTCGGTAGTATCAGAGGACTCGTTGTTCCACTTCGATTTAATTAAAGTCCATAGAACAACGCCACTTTGATGGCGGGCAAAGTGACAACGAAAACATTAGGCAGTGTTTCTCGAGTTTAAAGACTGCGTTACGCTATTGTTTAACCGTCTATAAATGGACAAGGCCACTTATATTATACGAATATTCACACTGTATTTAAACCGGTGTTTAACTGTTAACAAATTTTACCATAAATAGCAGATATTGGCCACTAGTATGCACCACAAGAGGAAAACCATTTCAACGTCGAACTTAAATAAAAAGCATTGTAGTAAGTATACGTTCAAATCAGAATTATAATTATTTCAACAATTAAATTTGTAAATCGAATTGTCTTAAGTGTATATAAACTTTTATATTTAATAAAGTTTAATATGAAATTTAATTTTTAAAGATTCGATATTTATCAAAATAATTATTAAAATTGCACATTCTTAGATTCATTAAAACTTTTTCTTGCATCCGAAACGAAATTACAGTCGACCCCCCTATAACACTGTCGATTATTTCGTTTTATATGAATTCCATGTTGTACGAGTCACTTAGATTTTACAAATACGTGTGCCGGGCTGTGAATGGCTCACGTATTTGTAAAATCTAAGTGACTAGTCCAACATGGAATTCATATAAAACGAAATAATCAACAGTGTTATGGGGGGTCGACTGTACATTGTGCACTGAATTCGAGAATGACCATAAAAATGCTCTGTCAGCAAGGTTTAGTTGTTAGTAAGTAAGAAAATGTATATAATTAATATACGGTGCCATAAAACGAACTGTGTCATATTCACTGTTGCTTTCTCATGGTTGGTTTCATCGTGTGTAATAACGAAACACGTTCAGCATCATAAGCACCGAAGTCTCTTTATTATCTCTCTCTTGATTGGAATATTTAAATAATTATTACATATTTTTATTTAAAACTTCATCTAATTTGCATATATTTCGATAGTAATTATGCGTTACTATATCCTTTCCTAATTCCATCTCTGTTTATAGTTATTTGAGACGAGAATAATTCCTAATTACAGGCGATAGTAATGCTACGCTTCCTGTTTGGTTTCTTTTTAAAATTTACGTATTTTTTCTACAAAGTAGTTTTGTTGAATTATATTAAAATGGGACCCTAAAATATTATAATTTACATATACATCACAACTATTGCTTTGTTGAATTTCCTAATACGGACCTAAGTTGTGTGGAATACAAGTAATCTTCATAAGAACAGGCTTTTCTTATTTATGTCCCCATAAAACCGATCCCCAGAACCCTATGGACGAGTTTATACATCTATTACCAGTTTATACATCTATACAGGTGTGTGTGTTGGCGTCTATTTCGCTTAATATCTCAGGATAGGATAAAGATTAAGAAACGAAATTTGGCGTGGTATATGAGGGGCATTTATGTTAGTAAAGTTTTATGATGAAAGGTCGAAAGGATGTGAAGATAGATGGGGCCATGTGTCATATCTCGAGAGGGGTAGGACTTAATTAATGCAGATTTTATTCGTTATTAACATTTGCACTTTTTTAAAAATAAAACTCACCCCTACCCCAAAATTAAGCTTTTTGTGCCATTTTATAGTAATTAAAAATATAGAAAGTTTTTATAACAAAATCTAATAACAGATGGCGCCAAACACAATTTTATTATTATTTATTATTATTATTATTTGCTTAATAATGTAAAAAGTTTTTTAAAATAAGAACTCACAAGCCAAGAAAGTTACACAACTCTCGTTGCTAGATTTTTTGTTATAGGTAATAAAACAGTTTACTTTTAATACCTACATAAAATAAATGTACCGTATATAGGCCTATATATAATAATATATTGCATGTATAGGTATTTTTATGCATGAAATACAGCTTAAATATTGCATTAAGCCTTATTTTTAAACCCTTTTTCATCTACAATAAGAATTATATATTGGCCATTATTATTTATATTATAAATCAAATGTTATTTCAAAATCAAGCAAAGAAAAATCACTTAATCACGACTGCATTGTGTATATTTTAATGACAAACAAGACACAAGGAAAGAAATTATATAAACATTTATATATTTTTAAAGGTTTAATTTAGTATTTTTCGATACATAAATATGTTTAATGACTACTATTATAATTACACGTATAAATAACTGTTTTCACTTAGAAATAAATGTGAAAACTGTCGATAGTTTAAACGATTTCGATTATATTTCTAGTAGAGTTTTGCCTGTTTATATAAAATGACGGTGAATAACCGATATTTTAACAATAGAAAACTAACTAAAGGTTGTGCCTTTACAATGTAAGTTACCTTGATAGATTCTAATCAAACAAATATAAATTTAACTAGAGGTATTATTATTTTATCTGATAATATCACTAATTTTTTTTTAATGAAACTTAAAATTTATCATAAATTTGTATTGTTCTATAATTTATATTTAAATCATTGCGATGTTTTTTATTTTTTCAATATTTAAAATTCGATAGTTTTAATAATAATTGTTTCTGAAAAATGCCTATTTGTAATATTTGTTTGACTCATCTGAAGCTTTTTGTTATAAACTTATAATTGAAGTATTGAAGTACGGGAATTGGAATAACAGTACGTAGAGTATTGGATAATTACTCACACATATTACTAATATATAGGGTTTCTACTCACCTGAAAAGTCAGGAAAAATCAGGGATTTTCATTACTGTTCGGAAAAAGTCATGGAAAGTCAGGGAATTTGTCAAAAAATCAGGAAAAGTCAGGGAATCAGCCTGCTTGACTGCCTTGTCGATTTTTTTGCTGACAATATTCTTGACTAAGTGTAATCAGCAAGAAGTAATATGGTGCAATACAACTTATGAAAAGGGGTGCAGAATATTTTCAGGACCCAAAATGTCTTCCAAGCATATACAAATTTTACAAAGTGTAAAAATTGATAAATAAATTTAATTTGAATGTTATTATTTGTCATTTTTCATTTTAATAATTTTTGATTTATTTTCCTGTTTACTAAATTATGATACGATGTTCGACAAGATAATGGAAATCATAAAAACAGTAAAACATAAACTAAAACTAGAAAATCACTTAAAAAATCATAACCTTAAAAAGGATTCAACGTATAAATAAAAATATAATCATTAAATATATACATTGATATATATATTAAAAGCAAAATGTTCTGTTACCACTGCACACAAATAACACAAAAAAAAGACTGCAATTTGAAAAAAAAAAAAATGTAGACTTATAAATTCCCACCATCGTCCGTCCGTCTGTCTTTCTTTAATCTTGTGAACGGAATTAGATAAATAAAATCTGTGACCGTGACCAGATATTTGAACCTTAGTGGTAGGAGATATATGAATTTCTGGTGTGAACCGAAGTCACGTTATTTCAATTCAAAAGTTTTCCTCTGAAAGCTAAAGACTCTATTTGTAGCACGGCATTGTGACGATTTCACAATAAATAACCGCTCGTTTACAATTTAAAAATTTCAAAACAACTTTCAAATGGTTTTTAAAAACATTGTTTAATTTGTAATTGTGTCATCAAAACACTATTAAGGTGTGTATTACTAAAGGAAGACAGCAAGGAAATCTTTTAAAAGACAATAGAGAGTTTACTCAGAATGTAGGGTATAAAGTAATTTTGTAAAGAAATATATATATTTTTTTAATGTAAAGGCCTAAATCTGGTTGTGTATAAGTGAATTCTCTATAACTCCTACTATTTTCGTCCACTTCAGATGAAATTTTGTTTTGTTGCTCTTCATGTTACAATGGATAGTATAAACTATTTAATTTGTAGAAATATTAACAACTCTTTTTGAATTTTTAAAAATCTCTACTTTCTCATAAAAAGTATTCCGGAATTTCTAGTATAAATATATACGCTTTAATAGAATTACAAAATGTTCTCAAATCTATAATCACTATCGATATTTGATGCAATCTTCTATTTAAATTCGTATAAATGGCTTCTATAATATTTGTTCCATAATTCATTAAAATAATGAATTATAGAGCAAATATTATAGTATTTAATACATAAAAAATATAAATTCGACTATTAACAAAGCTAAAAACTTTGTATTTGTCCTTCTTTTCGCCGTTCTCACCATCAGCAATACTTTTAAAAAGTTCACAAAAAAAATCACAGAGGCGACCTTCCTTTTGAGGCTATTATAGTATTGTTATAGTGTAAATTTTGGCAGAAACACTTTGATGAGATTGCGAGTTTAATTTTTATTAGAAAACTATTAGATGAATAATTGTATTTGCTTTGATTTGCTGGGATATGACAATATAACACAAGTGGATATACTTCCTGGCAGATCTACAAGGAAAAGATATAGGAAATTGGTCCCATCTAAATGCCAGACACATGAAAAAACCCCAGTAAATTCCATGTGGCCAACTCGTTGGTCAGGAGCGAATCCACGACCAATGTTCAATAGTTTTATTTATTCGGCCACTGAAATGAATACCCGTTTCATTAATTATATATCAATTGTATTATTATATTGGTTATTATTTTAATTATATAATTATGTTGGTTTTATAATTATATCGATACTTATATTTTCCATTGTATTTATACAATGTAACGATATTATCATTAGACTGATAAATGTTACATTTACATTATTTTCCTATTGAAAAACATGATAAAAATAATTGATTATAATTATAATTTTAAATCTATTAAATTTTTAAATGTAATGAAAATAAGTTTATGTACTGAGCCCTAGTAATTTATCGAATCTTCCAAGTCAGTAATGTCAGCTTTATGGCATACCCAATACATGGAAGGACCAGCTCGAGGTGGGTTCAGCAGGTATCCGATCTCATGCTTTAAAAAGTTCTGCTGTTCACAAATAGCGCATTGTAACTTTTGCTTAGTATTATATTGTAATTAAAAAACGAAACTAATAAATCCATCAACGAGTTGCGTAACGTTCCCGGCAAAAACATTTAACATTGCGTGTGAAGACATCTGTTATGATATTTTATTTTAAAAACATTTTATATTTTTAATTATTACAAAATGTCAGAAAGCTTAATGTTTAGGGTAAAGATGAACTTTATTTAAAAAATTGTAAATGCTAATAACGAGTAAAATCGTCATTAAGTCCGACCCTACTCGAGATACACACGACACCCTTTATCTCCCCATCCCCTCAACTTTTAATCATCAAAACTTATTAGCATCAATTTCCCTAATATACAAACCTCCCTGCAAAATTTCAGTAATTTTCGACAAAAAGCACAAGAGTTATTATGCTTCAAAATGGTTGAACAGAATCGTGCTTCCACAGATACTATCAATAACATCCGAGCATACAGAAAGAAACCCCAACTTTTTTCATTTCTCGTTGTTTCAAGATCCCCTGAGATCAAAAATATAAACACCTTGGCGATCGGTCAAAAAATTATTCCCCATTCTTTTCCTTTGTTATATATGACAGTCAAAAAAGTGGGGGGAACATATAGTTTAACATAAGAATAAGTTGTAAAGTAATTGTACTTAAATATGTACTTGCACTTTGTACTTACCCTGTAATAAAAAAATACCAAAAATGGTTGAATAAAACGTAAGATTATTATTTATTTATCAAAATTCATTTTGTCCTTTTCAAAATAATACCCTTCCACTGAAATGCACATATGCTAATGTTTTTTCCAATCCTCGAAAGGATGCTTTGAAGTCGGTTTTATGAAACTCCTTCAGGACTCGCAGCGAATTTTGTTTTATGGCATCAATCGACTCAAAACGGTGATCACAAAGCGGAAATTTTAGTCGAGGAAACGGGAAAAAATCACACAGCCATATCAGGCAAATACGTAGCTTGCGGAACCGTATTTGTTAAATTTATGCTTTTTGTCGAACAACAAGAACATCGTCAGCAGGTGTATTATCGTGGTGCAAAATCCATGAGTTTTCTCATTACAAATCGAATCGTTTTCTACGAATTACTTCACGCAAACGACGCAAAACGCTCAAATAATATTCTTTGCTGACAGTTTGGTCAGTCGGAAGGAATTCGTGATGAACAACATCACGACAATCAAAGAAAATAGTCGACACAACCTTGATTTTAAACTGACTTTGACCTATTCTTTTCGGTCTTGCTTCATCTTCCTAGCACATTCACTCGATTGTCGAGCTATTTCGATGTCAAAAGCGTAAATCCATGTTTCATCACCTGTAATGATGCGTTTTAAAAACGATTCGCCTAGAGAAAGCATTTCCTCGGCCATTCGAACACGTTGTTTTTTGAAAAAATTCAACGTTTTCGGGACGGCTCTAGAAATGGCGCGCCGCAAGCCCAAATGATCTTTTACAATTGCTTGACAAGATCCAAATAATACTGAAAATATGTACAAGAATACCCCAAATTGTTAAACGAAGATCATCCAGCACCAAATCTCTGACTCGAGGCGTGGTGTTCATCAATTGAAGTGGATGGTCTACTAGGACGTGGTTCATCTTCCACGTGTTTTTGCCCCTCCTAGAACATTTGTACTACTCGAAAACTCTTCTTATTGATAAACTATCGTCACCAAAAGCTTTTTGCTAAATTTTATACGTTTTTGTAGCAATAATTCAGTTAAAAAAACAAAATTTATTGCACGTTCTTTGCTCAATTACACTCAACATTTTGAAAAATTGACGGTGTAAAATTTCTTTACGCACAAAACGAGCATTTATTTGTAAACAAAAAAAACATACGATGACAGCGCACTCTTGCACGCCCTCACTTTAAATGAATCATTTCCTATACTTTAATCACAAGAGAATAATAAATAATATATTATAAAATTTAGAAGCACCATATATTTAGAGCTTGATTCACGAATCTTGGTCGGACTTTTAAAATTTGCAATAGAGGTGCAGTCTATTTAGTGAAGGGAACGGATTGTTGACGAATCTTTGACATGGTCACTGAGCATTATCAAAAAGGGGCTCCAGAACTTTTTAAAACTTTCAGAGCTCTAACCGAATATTGTGCATCGCTAGGCCAAGATATGTAAAATGATTTGTAAAAGCAGTATTTCTGTCCTGCCCAATTGCGTGCGCGGGTTTTAAAACCCGCGCACGCAAAAGTTCACACCGCCGTTGACACGAAGGCTAACTGAAGGGTGTGCCTCCGGAAAGACCTTTCTATAGAAAACTAGTCTCTAGTTAGGTGTTAACCAGGAACCAGGAACACTAACGGTTTGTACCTTCTAGCCTGTTAACCAGGCGCAAACCCGGTTTTAACTTCAGTATTCAGCGGTTTATCCACTCCGTCAATGATGAACTAATTAAGTTAATCAATAGATTACCATTAGAACCGCTAGCGACCACATTAAGAATCCGCGATTTAAACCTATGGTATCCAACTTTTGGATTGGAGCCAAATTGCGCGGTATTCGTAGGTAGGCAGCCACAAATGTTTTATATATTCCATATAAATAGATCTAATTTTAGTTTATATCATTCATAAATGATGTGTTAAATATCTGCAGGTCGAATTTGGCCCGGTAGTTTGTGCACCATTGATTTAAATGAATTGTAAATACTGTAATATCGAAAAACTGCCTATATCGATTTGTAATTTCTATAAAATATATAATATTTAGCATTACTTCTAGTTTTTTTTTTTTTTTTAAATACCGAAAATATAACTTTCGTAACATAAAAATTTGCTAGAAACACCATTCATTCTTCGAATAAAATAATGAAACTTTTGATTTTGATATTTTAAAACTGGTTATTTCGTATTAACACAAAAAGGAAATTTGCAATGCCAGACAGATTTGCATGTTAATGTTCAATTGTTTTTGCAATTGTTTATATTGATGAATGAATTATTTTTTTTTGTAATAACATGTCAAGTTGATATATATTATACCTCTAATTTCATTATAAAAAAACATACCAACAAATAATGTTATATGTCTAGATAAAATTCTTATAACTTATCACTTATGTGAATTTAAAGCAGGTATAGCACCATTATTTATTCTTGCATCATTCCTTGATTGACAACTGATAACGAAATTGATTTTAAACCAGTTCGACTACTTTCATGTTACTTCTAGCTTATTATTATTATTATTTTTTAAGTCTAATGAATGACTAATTATGTCAAAAGCTTTTAATAAATCTGCTTACAAAATTTGTATACGGTTTTATTTCGAATTAAATTCTGTAATATCCACAATTGTTCGCTTCGTTCCCTTGTTAATGAGCTGCTATCCGTTAAAGACCGTAAAATGTTGCTCTTTCATCAATATACTTTTAAAGCAATTTTCCTATCTTTCTTAATATAGGTCGAAAAAACTATAGGTCACGATTTCTTGTTTATATCTTTTGTATAAGCCATAAGTCCAATCAAGGACACTCAAAAATCGGGAAAATTTGTGATATGGGAAATTCTTTCGTATAAC